>NW_007733331.1:83613-92767 GCF_000696425.1 Galeopterus variegatus | reverse complement strand
CACCTATTCTCTGTCCCTGTAGTTTTACCTTTTCCATACAAATGGCAACAGAATGGTCATATAGAATGTCATATAAATGAAATCAAGAGACTTTATCAATTTGTACATAGCTTCTTTCACTGAATGTAATGCATTTTAGTTGAGACTCATTCATGTAATTGCATAGATCAATACATATATACACACAAACATATACAGTATATACACATATGCACATACAAGGGGTCTTCAAAAAGTTTATGGAAAGATGAGTATTATCTCTCAATTCAATTTTTCCACAAACTTTTTGAAGTACTCGTGTGAGTGTGTGTGTGTATTCATGTTGGTATCTATGAGTATTCCATTGTATGGTTACACCACAGTTTACCATTTGCATTATTTCCAGTTTTTGGAGATTATAACTAAAGTTGCTACAAACATGGATGTGCAGATTTTTCTGTAAATACAAATTTTCATTTCTAAAACTGGGGCTCTTGGTTCATGTTGTAAGTATATTTCTAATTTTATAATAAAATGCCAACTATTTCTACAGAGACTTACCATTTTGCACCCCCACTAGAAATATACAATAGTTCTAGTTACTCTGTTTTCTCATTAGCACTTGGCATTGTAAAGTTTTTAAAATTTTTAGTTATACTAATATATGTATAGTGGTATTTCATAGTAGTTTTAATTTATATTTCCTTAGTAATTAATGATGTTGGGCATCTTTGCTTATGCTTATTTGCCATCCAGATATATTCTTTAGTGAAACATGGGTTTAAATCTTTTGCTCATTTTTAAATTATGTTTGTTTTCTTACAGTTCAGTTTGAGAGTTCTTTTCATATTCTCAATACAAGTCCTTTGTTGAATAATTGATTTGAAAATATTTTCTCTCAGCATGGACCTGTCTTTTCATTCCCTGAATAGCGTCTTTTGCACAGCAGAGATTTTAATTTTGGTGAGGTTCTATTTATTATTTTTGTCTTATATTGATAATGCTTTGGTGGTTTTTTTTCATTTAAAAATGTCATTTTAAATATTTGTAGCCTTAGAATGCATGTAATTTTTTATTCTCTATTTTCATTAAACATTATATTAAGAGAAACTTTTGGTATAATATTCTTTTGACAATCATTGTTGAAATAAAGCATACTTTTCCATAGAGGATAATAATTAACATATTAATTGAGCATAAATTTATTGAATGCCTGTGATGTACAATGCATTATAGTAGCAAGCAAAATAGTAACAGCTCTTGCTTCACCTTAAGCTTAAATTCTAGTGCAAAATTCTCCAAAGTTGCCTGATCTATTTCTTAAAAATAAAGATAATCTAGTCCTTCCCCTGAAAACTCCGATTTAATAGGTGTGAGGTGCAGCCCAAGAATTTTTTTATATAAGGGCCCATAAGTCAAATTTGGAAAACATTAATTACATGGATACTAGTAATATTATATAATGTTTTGTAATCATTTCACTTTATTGAATATTTAGATTGCTTTTATGTTTTTCTATAACAAATAATTATGTTAACAATGTGCTTTCATTGTTTTTAACAAACTCCACCAACACAGGTGTCTCGGTCCATCTTGTGCTACTATAACAGAATATCACAGACTGGGTAATTTATAATGAACCACAATTTATTGGGGTGTGTTTTGGGGGTCTTGGATGTCCAAAATCAAGGGGCTGGCATGTAGTAAGGGCCTTCTTGCTGTATCATCCCATGGCAGAAGGGCAGAAAGAAGGTGAGAGAGCAAGAAGGGGCCAAACTTGTCCTTTTTAAAGGAACCCACTCCCAAAATAACGGCATTAATCCATTCATGAGGGTGGTGACTGCATGATCCAAACACCTCCTATCAGGCACCACCTCCCAACACCACCACATTGGGGATCAAGTTTACAACACATGAACTGCGGGGGATATTCAAACCATAGCATCCTAGTAACAATAAAGATGAACAGTAATGGACTGATAGAGAGACCCACGTATATATGCACCCTATAAAAACAAATTGCTTTCTGTTCAGATAAACCCTTCAGCAGTTGATACTGGCAATGTCCAGATAGCTTGAACAGTGGGTATTATAAACTTGTCTTTACGTGGTCCCAACCTGAATCTACATTTATAGAAATAAAATAGCTGTTTCTTTTCATGACTAACTCAGGTGAATAGTGTAAATGAAATTCATACTGTTTTCCTGAGAATTTCTTAATGCGATTCCGGAAAGCTGGAGCTACTTGGGAAGAGGAATAAAACTGCCTGAAGGATCCATAGGAAAATACATTAGAACTTCTCAGCCAAGCTAATGATGTGCATTTCGACAAAAGTTGTAGCCCAGCTACATTATATTTAGTTCTCTGAGCTCATAACTCTCTCTATTCACTCTCAGGTGTGGGAGAGCAGAACACCCAGGAAAATTGATAAAATGTACATAAATGTATTGTAACTGGGTCCAAATATGAAGAGTTGAATGACATATTAGTACAAACCCATTTCCTCCATTGACCTTAGCACTGCCTCAAGCTTTGCCAAGTTAGTACATGTATAACTTGGTTATTGATTTCTTGAAACTAGAAACTGCTTAATTGGCTTAAAAGAACATATCTACAGAGAAAAAGGAAAAATTGATTTGAGTAAGAAATATTGTCTTACCTTACACAAATATGCATGGTGAATCTTTCTAGAGAGAAATGAACAATTTCCAGAACTTAAGGATTAGTGGAATATAATATTAAAATAAATGATGTGTGGATACAGTACTAATGTCTGTTTCAACTCACTACAAACTTTGAAAAGGTATAAAAATGAGGAGTGATAGGTTTACATAAAGAACATGTATGAAAAATACATGCTCAATATCTGGTGTTCACATCATAATTACTACATCCTGTTTGTTGTAACTTTTTAAATAATTACTTTCACCAAGCACAAAAAAATTTTCAGATCTCCATTTGTGAATTTCAGCCCTTGTACCCATTTTTTTTAGGACTAAAGACCCAGCCTATTTATTTAACAAACTTCTACTAGTTCTTAAAAATATGAAAGCTCACTAGAAAGAAAAGAAGAAATGAACTAACCTGTAGTATATGAAGGGTACAAGCAATTTTGTATGGTTCTTTTTATTTATCTTTATAATTATCTTTCAAGATTAGCATAAATATTTTAGGATGGTAGAAAATAAAACAGGATAACCTCAAAGTGAAACTTTTAACCTTGATATCTTGCACCTCCCAAGCTAATGGAAAAAGTGATTTCTTTTGATATGGTGCGATCAGATGGTCACATAAATATGTTATTAATTGACTCATGAATAAAACTATAAGAACATGCCACATCATTATAATACTCCTTATCAACCTCTGAAAGACATTAGAATAATGAACATAATACTTAATATGTTTGCAAGATGAACGTGTCTGAATGATTGCCCTTAATACTTTAGAAAAGAAACATGATCTTCTTATTGATGCATTTATCCACAAATTAATCGATTAATTTATCCTTCTTTTTCAACATTTATCAAGCAAATATTGTGAAACTGATGCCTTAATCCACGTTATTATTATTATTATTATTATTATTTTTTTTTTGTCTTTTTTCCGTGTCCGGCAACGGATCGCAACCCTCAGTGTTGTCCCCGTACCGGACCAGGACCGGCAACAGGATCGCAACCCTCAGTGTTGCTCCTGTGCCTCGCTCAGCCAGTGAGCGGGAACCGGTCTGTATGTGGGATCCGGGCCGGTACGGGGGCGCAGTGCGCCACCGGGCCGGCCCCACGTTATTATTTTTTAATCCAAACAGGATTTTTTGATTACTGATTTACAAATGAAGAAAGTAAGGCTCAGATCTGTGAGAAGACAATTCAAGCAGTCAGTTGCAGAGCCAGGATTTCATCTAAATCAGCTTAAATCAAAATTCATGACATTGCTTTTGCACTATTTCTTATCTAGATGGTTAACAAATTGCTCAGTCTGCAATGTGTGTTAAACCTACCACCTTAAATTTTTACATTTCACCTCAAATGGACATCCCTGCAATTCCACCTGAAGCATTCTTTTACTTTCTTATACTTGGCACATAGTTTCTCCTCTCCAGGTTGGTATCTGATGAAATCTCCCAGTTTTACTTTAATTGGCGTTGGCAACATGTGGTCTCTGATAAAAAGCATATTTTCTTTTGAGATTGAAATCATCAGTTGGGCTCATTTTTCTTGGCCCCTCCATCAAGCTAAACTTCTTTGGAAAAAGAAACAGCAGCTTGTGGGTTACTAAATGCCAGAGAACTGAACGTAAAAAAAAAAAAAGAGGAAAAAAAAATCACAAAAGAAAACAACTTAAAAATACATTTAGAAAGCCTGCATGCATGAGTGTGCACGTGTGCATAGACTTGCATCAATCACTCAGTTCACATATGATATATATGCAGAACTAGTCTGTGTATGCAAAACTTGTAAAGGGCATGATTTTTATCCATAGCCTATTTATTCCAAACATAGCTAAATGAGGAGGCCAAATATAGAAAGTGATGCTCCAGGGGCCCTACGGCCTATATAGAATTTAAACTCAAATGATTTGCAAAATCACTACTAAGACAGCTTGCTCATACTGTCAGCATGCCAGCACCAGAAGCTTGTCGTGTATTTTTGTCTTGGCAGATGCACATTCTGTTATAAAGGTCTGTTCATCTGATGCCTTTCTTGTTTTCAGGTAATGCTCAGTGCCTTCTTGCAGCGGGAGGAGTGTTGTGAGCCCAGGCGCTTCTCCATGTCCTGAAGCAGAGACAGTCTGCGCTCCGACGCTGACCTGGGCAGGTATCCTGGCTTACCTCCTTTAAGAGTTCATTTCTGCTCCACAAAACTACAGGTCATGGGTGTTCTCATTCCTTCCTTTTTATATTATTCAACTTTATTTCCAACATTTGCCGGGGCAGAGGGAAGTAAACCAGCATTAGGTAAAATCGACAACCATCACATTTTTTAAAAAAAATCACCTTAGGTTTGAGGAGGGGGTTTTTTTTTGTTGTTTTTTTAAAGATTAAAACATGGTTTCCCAAATTGATTAGCATAGTTTTTAAGCCACTCTGAAGTGTTTGTTAGGCTTCGCATGCTGGTCTCCATATGCCTCTTTTCAATTACATGTGCTGCCACAAGTATGGCTAAACGAAACGCTTCTTTAAAAACAGAAAGCAAACTGTTAGGCTTTGTGCAGTGTAACTAGTTAGCGTGCGACATCTCAAACTGCCCTGATTTCATCACCAAACTGCTAAATGTTCTGTTTGCAGAAATAGCCATTAAAATGTATCTTAAAATTAGATACTCTGTGGGAATTAAAGGGGAGGTAGAGAAATAGGAAGAGATTGAAATAATGTAAAATGGAGTTTAGACCATAGTTGTCCTGGAGGCTATCTGTAGAGAGGACTTGTATTTTTGAGGGTAGTAAAAATAATAATAATAACAACAATAATAATAATAATTCTATCTAATATTTACTGAACTCTTCTTACGTGTTTATGAGTCAAAAATCTTTGTGTTGTGTCAATTTATTAAACCAATTAATTAATCATCACAGCAACTCTCTAGAAGGTAAGTACTATAATTTTATATATCAGGAAGCTGCAGCAGAGAGATTTAGTAATTTTCCTGAAGGCTAGCAGCTAGAAATTGGTGGAGCTAAGATCAAGACCCAATAGTATGGCTCCAGGATTTGCAATTTATTTTAAGGTTACTTGGAGAAACATGCCAGGATTATATGAGGGAGCCCTTAGTCCATCCTTACTTGTGTGGCTGTACACAGGGTTATACTATGAGATTTTTAATTCTTCTGTATCACCCACTACAGTGACTGTTATATATCCATTTCTTAGGAAATGTTTGTGGAATGAATAAATAAATGATATCTTACTTTTTGGAAAATGCCATAAGTAAACCAACTAGAGTGCAAAACATCAGTTGGACAAACAAACAAAAAACAACTTGTGAAGCATCTATTCAGCTTCTCATCTGCTCTTTCACTACAGCGAGAGGAACTCGGCCATGGAAGCAACACACACACTCACACACACTCACACACTTGAAAGTCAACGTAAGCTCTAGACTTAGCTCCAGGGCAGCCACAAACTCGCCATTCAATTTTATTTGGTCACTTTAATTTAGGCTTCAGTTTTGTTTGTTAAATAAGGGCATTTATTTAGAAAGCAGCCTCTCCTAATTCTGATGTCCTATAATATTTCCAAACAATTGAAATTAGAACTAACTTTTTTTTAGGAAAGTAGTTGGTGAGTGCCCACAAAATGTATCAAATTTATCTATTTATGAGTATTAAAATGCTGCATTTATCAATGCTAGGAATGATATAGGATCTGTAAGAGAGAAGGAAGAATATTTTATTGTTTTTAAGTGAAGTGACGGAAGTTGCTTAGAGAATAGTGGAAATTGCTGGGTTCAATAGTGTTTAGTCCATACTAGAAAATCCACAAAAATAGGTACGTTAAAGTCATTAATAATTTTCCACAACAAAATGGAATACTTTGGAATCACCATAAAATTAATTCGGTTTTCTTTTATACAAAGATTGTGTTTCTGAAAATGTGTATATTTAAGTAATTGTAAAATGAGTGAAATTTTGAACAGCACTGTAGAGAAGAATCTTTTGGTAAATATGCTCTCAAACTTTAAGGGTTAATTTAAGTGAATTTCTACTTAGCAAATAAAGTTGGGGTACAGGACAATACGAAGCCCTCAGATCTCATATCTATAGAAAACATGGGGAGGTGGTTTTGTTCATTTCTGAAAAAAAGGATTTTGAGTTACAGATATACCTGGCCACAGGAATACAGGCACATGCAAAACTAGATTTATACATATGATATATTATTTTAAGGGTCCTCTGAACACCAGTGCCATCATCCATCAACGTGAAGCTGCTTCTACAAATGTGCACACATTTCCTGAAAGGATTTATAATCCAGCCAATACGGTACATTTTGAATGTGTTACAGAAAGGACAGATTTACAGGAGACAATCTGCCTTCATGATGATTGCATATTGTGGCATTTCTAGTCCATATGGATCAGTAAGACTTGGAGAGCAGGCATTTGACCTTCAAAATCATGCAAATGTGAAACCAGACTTCTACTCTTACAGCTGGGAACGTCAGTGGGACTTCTTCAGCTTTTATTTTTTTGGAGGCATTGATTAAAACACCATTTGACTTATAAAAATTATTGAGATTTTATTTTAATGCTTCTTTACCCCCATGAACAATGCTTTAGTCTTCTCCTCTCCACATCCACATTCCCTCTGGCTAACCTTCACTCATTAGCACCCACAACTCAAATACTGATCATTTAAGGGAGAACTTGCTAACTCAGAGCCATGGGCTAACTATAAACAAGACTTCAAACCTTTTTGTTCATGCCATAGTTAATCTCAAGTAATAACTTATGAAAACCTTTGAAAAGGTCTGAGAGTGGCTTTCTGTCAGAGGCCTTAGGAAACTGTACATTTTCTCACTGCAAAGCCTTGATCCTGCCAGATATAATCAGACTGTTTATCTGGCAATGTTAATTTTCTGGGTTTACAGTATAACAATTTGCCAAGATTATTGGAACAGAATCACAAGAAGTTATATTTGTTAATCGGCCAATTTTTTTTTTTTGCATTTAAAAATTCAGTGTAAAATGGTATCACATTTTCTAGAGAGCTGACGAGACTATGCTTGAATAAATTCATTTTGCCAAAGCAGAAGTAATATAAAAAAAAAACCCTCAAGATGGAGAGAAACAATTTCAACAGTTTCCCTCTTCATGATTTAAAGCTTTGAGAACCCTGAAGGGAGTAGCAGACTGGAAGAAGCATCCCCGTGACCACATTCTGCCAAGCTAAAGACAACAGCAAAACTCAATCATAAAAGAAAAAAAAAAAAAATCTGGGCAAAATTCCTGCTTCTAAGGAGGCAAAAATTAGATTTTTTTTTCCCCATCACAGCACCTCCAACCACCTCAGTTCCTCCAAAATTTTCTATAAAGAGATGGATTTATAAGGTTCTGATCTAGACAGGCTTTGAGCTTTTGGCTATAAGTCTTAAAGAATTTGTTGGCTATTTTGCATATTTCTGCTTCAAGATTGTGTTTCTAGCAACTCATTTTAACTTATTGTGAACTCTTCATTGATAAAGAATAAATCTTCTTATATCACCTAGCTCTTGTCTTATAACTGAATTTAACCATTGCTCAAATGGAAATTTCTGTCTGTCCAGCTTTAATCAGCTATAAATTTTGGCAGATGCTAGGTTAGTGTTTCTAATTGCTTGTGCTGAGGGCGGTGTTTTCCGGTTTTCTTTCCAGGCAACGTGAATGTCCCGTATACTTAGATCCAAAGCACGAACAGCAACAGTAGCATTTTTTAAGAACACATTATGTGCCACTAAGGATTTTTTCTGCATTTCTGCCCATTTAATCTTCACAACGACCTTACGAAGTAGGTGTTCTGATTGTCCTCCTTTTATAGATAAAGAGAATGAGGCCTAAAGAAGTTAAGCTGCTGCCAGCAGTCCATCTGTAGTCACATTTGGCCCTCAGGAACCAGAGTTTGGACCCAAGCAATCTTTCCCAGGAGCTAGCAATCTCTACCATTTGCTTGTACAGAGAGAGAATGGACAATGCACTGATGGATATTTATTCTCGTTGTTTATGGACTTGCTCAATTGCTATCTTCAATCAGAAAGTTGAGTGGAAAGTTGAAAACTCTCCATCAGTGATAAATTCTCCATAATAAACAGGTAAATCAATATCCATGCATCTTTATTTTTTTTGTCTTTTGTCTTTTTCCATGTCCGGCAACGGGATCGCAACCCTCGGTGTTGCTCCCGCGCCTCGCTCAGCCAGTGAGCGGGAACCGGTCTGTATGTGGGATCTGAACCCTCGGGCGGGAAACGCCGCCACGCTTCCCAAGCGGCGCACTTATACAGTGCGCCACCGGGCCGGCCCAATATCCATGCATCTTTATTTTCCAAGTGCAGATATAAGGAACTGGAAATGTGATAGATGGAGATAACCGGTAGTAGGCAGGTCATATTCTTTCATGAGGTTTCAGTTCCTCCTGTGTATTAGTCCATTTTCTGTTGCTGATAACAGAACACCTGAAACTGGGTAATTTATAAAGTAATGA
>NW_007733331.1:77526-83403 GCF_000696425.1 Galeopterus variegatus | reverse complement strand
CTCGCTCAGCCAGTGAGCGGGAACCGGTCTGTATGTGGGATCCGAACCCTCGGGCGGGAAACGCCGCCACGCTTCCCAAGCGGCGCACTGTAGCAGTGCACCACCGGGCCGGCCCAATATCCATGCATCTTTATTTTCCAAGTGCAGATATAAGGAACTGGAAATGTGATAGATGGAGATAACCAGTAGTAGGCAGGTCATATTCTTTCATGAGGTTTCAGTTCCTCCTGTGTACTAGTCCATTTTCTGTTGCTGATAACAGAACACCTGAAACTGGGTAATTTATAAAGTAATGAAATTTATTTCTTACACTTTCAGAAGCTGGGAAGTCCAAAGTTCTGGGAACACATCTGGTGAGGGCTTTGTTCTTGGCGGTGGCTCTCCACAGCAACACAGGGTATCACCTGGCAAGAGAATAGACTGAACAAGAGAGCTATCCTGCTTACTCACTCCCCTTATAAAGCCACACTTGTTATACCATGAATGGGTCAATCCATTCATGAGGGTGCAGTCCTCACAATCTAATCACCTCTCAAAGGCTTCACCTTTCAAATACCATAATAGGATTTCCCACCCTCTTAGCACTGTTACAATGGGGGTCAAGCTTCCAATACGTAAACTTTTGGGGGACTCATTTAATCCATAGCACTTTCTATAACATGAACAGTTGGAATGTGTGAGTTCTAAGGTTCCTTCCAAAGCTGACATTCTATAACATTATCGTTAGTGGTAGAGATGAAAATCATGGTCTAGAATGTTATTTTTACTTGTAGAACTTGATACATAGAATCATAACTCAGAAAAAGAAGGGTATAGATTGCTCATTATGTGCTCATTTGGTGTTTCTTTCTGGAAAAAGAAGTTATATCTGGAAGCTTCACTTCTAGCATATGAAAACCATTACATAATTCAGAATAAAAGCCAAGAGGGGTGTATTTCTACTCCTGAAGAACAAGCATGGCATGTTAAAAAGAGCCATATAAAAGAGAAACATAAGATTCATTCTTATAAGACTTTTTTCTACCTTTAGTATATTCCTACTATTTGTATTTGCGTACTCTATCAACCTAAAATGATCTTGCCTATCACACATATACATTTTACGTCCCTCAGGGAATATCTAGTACATTATGTCTAAATACTTTTTGGATTTTGAAAATTCCCTTAAGAAAAAAAATGCACACGAACACAAGCACACAACATTTAGCATGCAATATCTCTCCGTTCCCAGACCCTGTTTGAAATTCTATACATTATCTCTTGCTTGGAGAACTTTCATGGTCCTCAGAAGAGTTAAAAAGGAGTTTAGCAAAGAGCCAGCTTTGAGTAGAGCAAGAGTTTTTTTCTCCCTAGAGACGCATCATCAGGCTTTTCTGGGGAAGGGAATGCCTTAAAATAGTACTGATTTTTTTTTTCTTTTTCTGCATGTGCATATAGAAAATAGGCATCATATTCTCAAAGGAGTATAAACAAAACAAAAGAGGGTTGGTTAATAATGAAAATAGTCAAATGGTGCTGAGAAGCTAGGATCCAGAAAGAGAAACTACTTGCTAAAGGTAAAAATATTTATTCTAGTAAACTTATGTTACCCCTTACCCTTATGTCAAATGTCACTGAATGCCTCTTCTCTCCAAATATTCTAGCTTAACTTCTACTCAAAAAGAGAGCACTACCAACACACTTTGGATGGGAAGAAAACAAGCATAAAAATTAAGATAAAGTTCTCTTTATGAAAAGGAAGTTAAACAGATTTTTTTAAAAATACAGAATTTTGTGTTAGGCAGAATCCTTTAATGAGTAAGATAACTAGCTGATGGACTAGTCATTTCTTTCAGATTCATCTTCTCCCTTCCCTTGCTCTGCATTTCAGGAAAGTATATTTTTCAGACTCTCATTCTTTTGCAAAATAGGCCCTGATAGATCACAAGTGGAGAAAACAAGTCAAAGCATTCCCCCCAACCTCATCCACGGCGCCAGCATTCACCAGACAACACCTGTTGTTACTCCAGCTCCCACTAGGCAACTCCTCACACGGTTCCAGCTCCCACTGGATGGCCCTGGTTTCTGGGTTTGGAAACACCACCTCCTGTCCTTGTTCCTCCAGCTCTGGAGGTGGTACTGCTGCTGTTACTGACCTCTGGTTTGCCTTAGCATCTTCTGTTTGCTTTCAGCTCTTCCATTACCTGTGTAGTCTTGAACTCAATCCCTTCATTTCAGGGATCTACAATAGTTTTTATCTTCTTGCTTGGATTCTGATTGTTACAAATGAATGGTTGTAGATGTGATATCTTTGTTGCAGGGAGTTGGGACAGGTATTCTGGAAAGCAAATAGATCTGAAATATTAGATACAATAGTGGCATATAAATTCTAATAAAAGATATGAATGTGAATCTTTTAGGACAGTATGGAGAGTTTCCATGATTCACTTTCATCAAAACATACAAAATACCTGATATCTTTTATATTTGTTCTCACTGTTAAACTATTTTCTTGCTGCATATTTCATTATGGAATCTATAGGTCTTTCTATGTCAAGTTATAGAATCCCAGAATAATTCAAAAACATGTCTGGGGTTTGAGTAAGATTCTTTTTAAGTGCTTTGAAGTGAATGTACCATGACATGAGTACAGGTATCACTTTATAAATGCACAGGTTCAGCCAAAGAAAATATGTAGATAAATAGACTTACAGGTTTTCTACATTTTCCTCTGTGAGGATCAGTGGGTAAGCAATAGCTTGGAACTCAAAAGCCTTTGAAATATCCTCCATTCTGCCCCTCATGTTCAGTGACCTTGAGTAAGTCACCTAAATCGGAGGCAACTGTGGCTCTGGAGGAAATGATCCATTGTCTGGGACAGCAATTCACTTTGCAGATAAAGCAAGCTACAGAGATGTTCAGTGCTAGAAAAAACTCAACAAACAAAATTACCGTTTGGATGTGTCCATGTGCATGAAGCCCTCCCAAGAGTTTTCTCTATCATAATTAGTTGTGCTTAGTTATCTCTGTTTATGTTGATGCGTGGGAATTTATATTTCTAAGTCATTCCCACCAGCCCTGTAAGACCCTTAGAGAGAAATTTATTTTGCCAGTTCAAAACTATTGCTTAGTTTCATTTGAATTAAATTTCCCATCATTTCCCTTTGCAATAAATGTCAGCTGGTTAATGCAGAAAACTCTGAGACTTAAGTTGAAAGTATTTGCAAACATGAAATTAGCAATTGACTAAAATAGTTTTCCACTTATGCCTTTGATTAAAGCATCAACTGCCATCTTCAGTACTGCACTCAATTTGACGAAAGGTTACATGCCTTCGTAATGGGGCAGTGCACCAATTGGCCTGACCTTGTCCTTAAGAGAACTGAACACCATATACTCACTCCAGAAATCTCATAACCTGATTCCAGGATAATCTGATTCAAGTTTCCATTACAACAAAATGGTAAAATACTCAGCACATGTGTTACCCTTCCCTGTCCTGTGTCCATGACAATCTCCTTTTCCCTCTGAACCCAGACATGGCATCAAAATCCTTCTGAACCCAGTGTTTCAGGGAGCTTTTACCAATTGGTTGGAGCTATCAAAATTGGCATATTTCAATTATACTTCAGAACTGCTTTGGAAATACAATGTAAAATGTGAGACCTTTCACTTGGGGTTGGCATCAGGTATTTAGGCAAGTCTAACAAAACATATCTTTCAGAAAATATCATTACGGGATTTAACTTGAAAGATCTGGAAAAGAATACTGGGAAATTTGTTGGAAGTAACTGGTACAACCCACAGTGTGTAAATTTTTTCTAGGAAAAGGAATAAATTAAAGCTGAAGGTAGTGGAAGAAGAACTGAAAAGCTTGTTTTTATTTGATAGTGATAAGTTTCTGAGACCTCAAAGTGATATCCCTTAGGTATAGTGTCTAAATTGGAGCTTAGGCAAGTAGTTAGGGGATATTTAGTGACAGTGAGTAGAAGAGAGAAAATGTTTGTGTTTGACATAAATAAAGTTGAGACCATCCATCTCACTTGATGTTTATTTTCTAAGTTTTAGGAAGGTCTTTTCGGGGGTGGAAGAGATGCTTAAATTCAAAATCACAACAATACCTCTGTGAAAGTTTTAGCAATAAGAAGTTGTAGAACTCAATCAATAAATATTTATTGAGCACTTACTGCATACAAGACCCTGTGTTTGGTACTTTTATTCCTTACCTGTAAAATAGGAATAGCAATGCTTATCTATCTCCGACGATTGCTAGGAGTATTAAATGAACAAATGTTTATAAAACTATTTTTAAGTATCAAGTACTATTTTTTTTTTTTTTGTCTTTTATCGTGTCTGGCAACGGATCGCAACCCTCAGTGTCACGCCCATACCGGACCGGGACCGGCAACGGGATCGCAACCCTTGGTGTTGCTCCCACACCCCGCTCAGCCAGTGAGCGGGAACCGGTCTGTATGTGGGATCCAAACCCTCGGCGGGAGCGCCACCGCGCTTTCAAGCGGCGCACTATAGCAGTGTGCCACCGGGCCGGCCCTCAAGTACTATTTTTTAATAGTCATATATTAATGATAATTATTATTACACAGTGAGGGAAAATATTTAATAAGTATTAATCTTTAATATGGAAATACAAGGGAAGTGAAAAATCAACAAGGAAATACATGAGGTTGTCAAGAACAGTCTAGAGTTTTAGGACCTTCATACATATTTTGAGGCCTAGCACAATGCCTGGCTCATAGAGATAGTAAGTGTTGAATAAGTGAAGATATGAACAAATGACTGAATGAAACGACGAGACATTGTTGCCTTTGTCTTGCCTACAGTTGTGACTTTGTGGTCTCATGCTACTTTGCCTTTAAGCTTGCCATATTTTCTAGGTCTCCATAAAATAACATTTCATGAAAGCAGGGAGGTTCTCTCCCTTGCCAGCTCCTCTCCTTCCATCTATGTAGCTGGTACTGTCCCCTGGGCAGTTTGTAAAGTCTCATCCTCCAGCTTCTGTTCATGATAGGACCATCTTTATGAGTGCTCTTGTTTATTCCTATAGCTTCAATTCTCATCCTGAGAGACACTTAATCCAGATTTCTAACTCTGACCTTAATCTTTAAACCCACAATTACAATGACCTGCTCATATACAGATATTTTGTAGGATTCCTCTTGTTCTCTCTCCGTTGTTTCTCATTGCCTCTGTTTTTCTCTCTCCTCTCTCCTTTTCTCCCTCTTATCAATCATGAAGCCAATAATCAAAGCTAAGAATCTTTCAGTTATCATCACTTTCTTCCTCTCTCCCTTTTCCCCGGTCACTTTTCTCTCACACTTAATATCCAGCTCCTTACCATATAGAGTTCTACATCTCCATTCCTGCAAACGGAAACTCTCCAGTTTCTATGCCCATTGCCTCTTCTTTGGGGCTGTTAATTACCTCTTTGGACTTTTGTTACAGCTCTCTATAAACTTTCCCCAATATCCCATCTCTAGGCTTTTCCTATTACACTATATTAAGCCTGCTTGGGTCCAGATTAGCTCATCATCTGCTCAAGTAACCTCTCTTTGTCACCACATGCTGCTCCATGGTCACCTTAGCTCTGCTAAAATTTTCATAGCTCTAAGTCATGTATAGAATAAAGTGCAAGCTGTTGAATGTGTCTTTCAAAGCCCTCCCAATCTGATTCCTGCCTACCTTTTAGCCCCATATCTTGGGTCCCTTTCAGTTATGCTGTGCTTTGATAATGCAGAACTACTTATTTTTTCCAGAACATACCTTGAACCTCTGCAAATTTGTTTATGGTATGTCATCTATCTGTAATGACTTTCCTTTTCCTTGTGTCAAGATCATGTGCACTCTTCAAGGTCCAGGCACAAATCTTTCCCTGGTTTT
>NW_007733331.1:73289-76568 GCF_000696425.1 Galeopterus variegatus | reverse complement strand
CCTGCTCTGCAGGATGCAGCCTCAACAGGCCTCCACTGGACCCACAGACTGTTGGGGGTTCAGGAGCTGAACCTCCTTTCCCATCCCTGGCTGCACTGATCCTTAATTCATACCATCAAAACCCACTTGGTTCCTCTGGCCTGGAAGGTGAAATAGGACGAATCCTTATTCATACATGGTGCCTGGCAGGAAAGAAACATCCTTTATCATTCCTCTCACCCAGCCCTTCCAGCCACCTTTTGCCTTTAAGCTTGCCATATTTTCTAGGTCTCCATAAAATAACATTTCATGAAAGCAGGGAGGTTCTCTCCCTTGCCAGCTCCTCTCCTTCCATCTATGTAGCTGGTACTGTCCCCTGGGCAGTTTGTAAAGTCTCATCCTCCAGCTTCTGTTCATGATAGGACCATCTTTATGAGTGCTCTTGTTTATTCCTATAGCTTCAATTCTCATCCTGAGAGACACTTAATCCAGATTTCTAACTCTGACCTTAATCTTTAAACCCACAATTACAATGACCTGCTCATATACAGATATTTTGTAGGATTCCTCTTGTTCTCTCTCCGTTGTTTCTCATTGCCTCTGTTTTTCTCTCTCCTCTCTCCTTTTCTCCCTCTTATCAATCATGAAGCCAATAATCAAAGCTAAGAATCTTTCAGTTATCATCACTTTCTTCCTCTCTCCCTTTTCCCCGGTCACTTTTCTCTCACACTTAATATCCAGCTCCTTACCATATAGAGTTCTACATCTCCATTCCTGCAAACGGAAACTCTCCAGTTTCTATGCCCATTGCCTCTTCTTTGGGGCTGTTAATTACCTCTTTGGACTTTTGTTACAGCTCTCTATAAACTTTCCCCAATATCCCATCTCTAGGCTTTTCCTATTACACTATATTAAGCCTGCTTGGGTCCAGATTAGCTCATCATCTGCTCAAGTAACCTCTCTTTGTCACCACATGCTGCTCCATGGTCACCTTAGCTCTGCTAAAATTTTCATAGCTCTAAGTCATGTATAGAATAAAGTGCAAGGTGTTGAATGTGTCTTTCAAAGCCCTCCCAATCTGATTCCTGCCTACCTTTTAGCCCCATATCTTGGGTCCCTTTCAGTTATGCTGTGATTTGATAATGCAGAACTACTTATTTTTTCCGGAACATACCTTGAACCTCTGCGAATTTGTTTATGGTATGTCATCTATCTGTAATGACTTTCCTTTTCCTTGTGTCAAGATCATGTGCACTCTTCAAGGTCCAGGCACAAATCTTTCCCTGGTTTTTCTTTTAGATTTTAAAAATAGTTCTCAGTGAATTGCTTATTTCTTGGAGTTCTCTCTTATTCTTCAGTTGAAGTATCTACATCATACTTTGTATCATATGGAATTATTTTTATGCCACCCACTANAATTTGTTTATGGTATGTCATCTATCTGTAATGACTTTCCTTTTCCTTGTGTCAAGATCATGTGCACTCTTCAAGGTCCAGGCACAAATCTTTCCCTGGTTTTTCTTTTAGATTTTAAAAATAGTTCTCAGTGAATTGCTTATTTCTTGGAGTTCTCTCTTATTCTTCAGTTGAAGTATCTACATCATACTTTGTATCATATGGAATTATTTTTATGCCACCCACTACCACCCCTGCTGTCCTGTAAACTCTTGGATTATAGAGATCATGTGTTATTAATCTGTGACCACTGTCCCAACCTTTAAGTTCCTGGCACATACATGATAACTGCACATTGAATTTTTGTTGAATTGGATTGAATTTTTGTAGGAAAAATACTTTGAAATATTATTAACACTTAAAACAACTAATGTATGAGGAAAGTGAGCCTTGATTTATTGGCTGTCAGATCCAAAGAAATTAATTAGTGGAGGAAATAAACTCTCAGGCCAAGGTATAAAGGAGATATATTAAACTCTGCCATTCATTTCTGTTTCATGTAAGTCTATATATGTGTGTGAGAATTTATAACTCTAGACATGTTCTTGTGCCTTCAGGATAGTCAATACAGATCAAATGAAAGAAGTAATATTAGCTAACTCTGAGCAATAGGTAGCTGGGGAAAGAATGACATTATTAAATGGCGGTGATGACTATTCTTAATGCCAAGCAAGATTTTTGTAAGATTAATTGTTTTGCATGAACTTCTTATGAATCAAATTCTGTTTCTTGTAGGTAATAAAACTATTCATAGCAAGACAGGAACAATACCTTCACATTAAAGATGGAAAGAAAAATTTAATTTTCTCAAAATTGTTATTAAGAAAATTCAATCTGAAGAACAGCAAGTGAACTATACTTTTCAACTTATCTCAGAACTCTAAGCCAAACGTTTGCCAAATTACTGAGAATCAATTAAGGATACTTCTCAGCATACTCAAAATATTCAAAATACTATTCACTCCAAATTTAAAAATAGAGAGTGCTCTTTAAGCTACATATATGTTTATATATGCATCTATCTGCATGCAACATTAGACATAAAAATGGAAACTAGCTCAATTGTTTAAAAATGAGCAAAGTAACAAAAAGAAACAACCACTGAAATGAATAATGAAATACATTTGATCTATAAATTCATCACAGCTTACTTAATCAAAATTGAGAATTGTGATATAGGAAGATTTAAAAACTCATTCATAAAGTTTTACTCCCATGGTAATTTTTAAATGTTCTTTAACTCAGGAGAATCTGAAGATACTTTTTATTGACTTTTAAAAATTAGTCTTCGATATAACACAAACATCAGAAATCAATTTTCCATAAGAGCAATTCAAATAAAATGAAGTGACTGTAATTAGTATAAAAGAGCTAAGAAAATAACTTTGCTTATTTGGATCTTAAGGTAGGATAAGATTACTCAAAATTATATTGTTTTTAGTAAAATCCTGTTCTGTGAGGGTGACAGTTAGTGGGACATGTTCCCTGTCCCTCTGGCTATAGCTTCTTAAGTATTTTAATAACTCAAGTAAACTGCCGGGACAAACAGCGCAGCTACAACTGTGTCTGGAGATTCTGCATCTGCCTTCCTTAATCAACTTCTTTTTCTGAATATGAATTACAATAATGAGTCAATTAACGTCCTCAAATGCCAATGAGATGCAAAAGAGATTGGTAGTAGTGATGGTGGCAGTGCGTTTCGGGAGCTTTTCCAATGTCTGGATTTTAACAAGAATCACACACTGAGCTCACAACTGATTATTTATCTCATGCGAACGTGACTGGTTGGCACTTTCCCCTGCAGCCTTACCCACAGCTCCTCCAAGAAAGTAGGGAAGACAAATC
>NW_007733331.1:63162-72313 GCF_000696425.1 Galeopterus variegatus | reverse complement strand
ATTTAAATACTCAGTTATAATTTATTATCTCCTATCTTCCAGGTACTGCAAGTATATTACTGTAAATCAAACTTTTTTCATTTTTTCCAAGTCAAGTACTATTATTATTATCATTCCCATCTTATAGATAGTAAAATTGAGGTTCAGGAGAGTTTATACAACCACTGAATAAGCAGCAGCAAACTTTGAAATCAGGCCCACCAGCCTTCTTACCCAGGCTCTTTGTACCGTATAACAATGCTCAGAGCTGTGGGGGATTAGATTTCCTACCTATTTACATGGAATTTAAGGAAATATTTATTAAAACTCCAAATTTAAAACAGCAACTCTTTATTGTTTAATTTTATTAAAACTCCTTCAAGTTTAGTGAACATTAAATGTTCCAGTGCAGTTTACCTCTCAAACTTTTCAGTTTCCTCATTGTAAAAGCCTGGACAGCTGGCTGACCACTTGGCAAACACAAGACCCCCAAAGTAAAATGATAACTCTGGCCGCATGGCCACTTTTCCCTGACAGATTGGAACTCTTCACTGGCCATATTTTAATGTAAAAACTGAACTACTGAAATTTGGTCATATGCTTTCTTCCCAGGGAGTCGAGAAGCATCTTTCTGAGGAGCACGTAGGCATCTATAATAAAATCTGCCATGCCAGAGTGACCAATTTAAAGCTTGTTCTCTTGAAAATTCATTTTTCCTAATTGTAGCACTAAACAGAGTGGACAGAAAGGCATAATTTAGTGAATTTCCATGAAAGTCAAGTTATTCTCAAGTTAAATGGGATTTTTTAAAAAAAGCTACGCAAAGATCATTAGTCACTTTGTTTTCACAAATTATTGGTGCAATTTTAGCAATGTCTTATGTGGACTGGTGACTTGAAACATTTTTAGTTCCAGTTTAGTGATTGTACTCAATTTATAAAAAAATTATTATATTATGGACTGAGAATCCTTTTATCCTAGTAACCCTTTTTTGCTGATGCTTTTCTATTTTGCAGCAGTTTTGGAATGATTCTCTCTCATTAAGATGAATCCAGTAAAACAAAGCAAAAAATAGGCATTTGAAACAGTTGAAAAATGTGTGTGTCATTATCTGTGCTGCCTTTACATGTTTGATTATGGAAAAAGTGTAAAATATAGTGACCTTTCATTCATTAAGTTTGTTATCTACCAAATAAGGACTAATGTAGCAGTAAGCTGTGACCTAGCCATTTTTCCTTAGAGTGCAGTGATCATTAACCTCTCTGCAAGTAACAGCTTAGAAGCTAAGGATATCACTTTATTTTTTAATGTTGGAATCATGATGTTGGCATTCTCAACAACAAAATACCTAATGAGATTTTAGTTTAAATGGCTTAAGAGATAATTTTGTAGACAGAGAATGGCTTGCCATACTTTAATTCTGGAAACCCCTGCAGAAGAATTCCAAAACATGATTACATATGAATAATATGTAATCAGAAAAAAAAAAAATGTCATTATTTTTTTGGAATGCAGTAAAAAAAACCCAACTTAGCTATTATCGGGTCTTGCAAAATGATACACACACATAAAAGTAAATGCACAAAGGAATTCCAAAGCAAGTCATTACTGCAAACAAATCACTCTTTCATTTGCTTCAGTTCTTTTTAAGATTATACTTTAAATTACAGAGCACGAGCAAAGTGAACTGAAAAAGATATCTGCTTGTATTTCAGAGATGTGGCCTGGAGGTGGTAGCTAAATAAGCTCTTTACACACATTACTGAATAATCAATACACTCAAATAATTAAAAGCAACAATCCCAGTTTACTCATAAAAAGTTCTTCCAGAGTCCCCCTTCAGAGTAGTTACAGATGTTCCTCTGTTTCCAATCTAAATGAGCTTCAGTAAAATGTATTTTACAACCCTCCTTGGTACATTTAGATTCCTAATGAATGTCAAAAAATTTTCCTTTCCTTCAAACCCATTTAAACAAATTGGAAGCTAAGTTCTTTACCTTTTTCAGAAACAATCTAACAGTTTCATCTAAGAAAGACTTTTCTATAAAAACCCTGACATCCAGTTTAGTTCCCTACAGTCTTTAAAATTTGGCTCTATAGGATTTGACTTTAAGCAAAGTTTCTTATTTTATGAGGCCACAGAAAAAGTGGCACTTCGGAAACCTGAGTGGTGAGTTCAGGTTGAACAGCATAATGGATTCAAGGTACTTTGTTATTTTAACCTAACATCTGTGAGGGGACTCTTTCTTGTCAAACTCCGAATTTATGATGTCTGAATTTGTTTGGAATTTCTAAATAAACTCACATGAGAATGCTCACTAAACTAAGAAGGGGGTTTACACATTCTCACCAAAATAATAACCAGCGGTTAAACTTGAACCAAGTTGCAGCAGTTAACTATCACAGCCATCTCCTCTATGTGCTCAAAAAAGTTCAATATGGGACCTTTTGATAATATATTCAGTAGAATCTCACATTCTAGAAACTGGCTTTCTCCCAAATTCAGCCATCTGATCTGTTTTCTGCTGGTGCCTTCCATTCTCTCATAAGGCAGGTGGTCAGAACTGAGCAGACAAGTAGCCACCTCATGGTCAAAAAGACGCTTATATTACAAGTTGACCCCAGAACTGCAAAACGTTTTTCCCTGTTCCTGGAGCATAATCAGTAGCATTAAGAAACAAACAAACCCAGAAAAACAGTTCACTAATTTGTCAATGAAGACAACTATTTATTTATTAGTAAAAGGTATGCACACAGACTTTGATAATAAAAAAAAAAATCAGAGAAAAGTATTCACCAGAGAATACTGCAATGTTCCATTCTTTCTGCAGTCTTCATTTTCTCAGTAAGAAAAGGCCCAATATATAACACTTTTCAAAGGACTTTGATACTTGAGTTATCAAGCATTGAGGCAATTGGGGCAAGAAAAATGATCACATCTGTGAATGGAAAGTTCTTGATTTCTAAAAACAAAAGCCTCTTTCATGAATTAGGAAGGTGACACCTCAGTCATAGATAGTCAGTTGAAATAATATTTTACTCAGTGTTTTACAAGTCATAGGAAGGGTTGGTCATGGACTAAAATAAGAAGTGGAGCATCGGAATATATGTCTAAGACTATATGAATAGACTATGAACTACCTCAAATATCAGTCTAAGTGAACTGTTTGAAAACTTCTCAAGATAAACTTTTTCTCAATGGCATTATAATTTTTCTGCCACATATAATTGAAGCATAAGTTCTTGTTTACAAAATGCATAATCATTCAGAATTATTGTCTAAAATTGTAAAAATATTTAAATTGCAGCAATGTAACTAAAATACAGCTATAGTTGCTTGCCAGTTAAGTGCCAGATAACAGCTTTGGCTGCCCAGCTTTTCATCACTGGTTCAGACTTCTTTACGGCACAGCAATGAGGAAGACAAGGTTTCATGGGGACAAAGATTTCCTGAAATGTCTTCACTCTTTGGATTAACACTATTTATCCTTTCATTTCATACGAAGACCAATAGATAATTGCACACTGTAAAGCTAGATGTCTAAAAAAACATATTTTCTAATTCTCTTGTCCTGTGCTCTGTTCCTGTCACTTTTGTCTTCTTGCTGTGGTTAGGACACACCAAGCACACTAGTCTCAGGGCCTTCTTACTTGCCGTTCCCAAGTGGACAGCAGTGTGCTCCACTCCCTCGCTTCTTTCAAATTCCTGTTCAAATGTCTCCTCATCAGAGAGGTTTTTCCTGACCACACAGTGCAGAATATCAATGACCTGTCTTACAAAATTGATCACTCTGGAGCCTTTTAATTTGTTTTATTTTTTTTTCTCCTAGCATTTAGTACCACGTTATATGTTATACCTTTACGGATTTATTGATTTTTTGTTCTCCTACTAAAATTTGAGTTCCACAAGAACATGGACTTTGCCTATTTTTTTCATTAGTAAAACCCAGTACCTATAACTATGCCTGGCATATGGTTGGTACTCAATAAATGTTTGTAAAATGAATGAAAAATGGTTCTCCTATGTGAGTCTTACATAGCACAGGGACTACAACATACTCTTAATTTTTAAAATGATATAAGTATTTGAATATTTTAACTTTTAATCCCAATGGTCTACTTTGACAATCTGTTTTTTAATTTTAAGGTGAGAAACTCTTTGTATAGCTGAATAGAGATCTGTTCTTCTGAAATATAACCTCATAACTCCCATAATATTTTTGTGTGGCTCTGGACTTTTGGGATGATAATCCCATTATTACTGCTCTACCTGTTATCTGGGTAATTGGACTCTTAATATCAAAAACAATTCCATATTTTTATCATTTTTTATGGTTAAATACAGGTTCTAGATCTACTGAGAGCTACAAAGAATAGCCATAATGACAGAGGCTTGCCAACATTTTCAGGGTTGTTCTATACAGGTTAGATACCTTATTATTCCATCTGGGGAAATCAGGCAGTTTCTAAGTAATTTTAATTTCTAGGGATTTGGAAAGAGGATCCATATTTATAATTAAAATGCTGGAAGAATCTGTATTAATATTCCACTGATGGTGTGATCACGGTGTATCTCCTACCACTGCTTCCCCTTCTACCCCCCTTTTTTGCTTCACATTCACACCATTTCAAGGGGGAATGCTTGAGACTATTGCCTCTAACTGTCAACTCATTCAAGCAGTACATTCATCACCAGAAGTGAATTCTTTGGTCACTCAATTAAACCAGATTATGTATTTAGTGTAGAACTTGACATATCATAGTTTAGTTTACACTTGTGTTTAAATATTGCAACTAAGTTACCAGCTGTATGACCTTAAATTACATAATTTCTCTGCAAAATGGATACAACAGCTACCTCACAAGTTGGCTCTGATAACTTAATGAGATAATATTTTAAAAATTCAGCATGATATGTAAATTACACACAAGCAGTTTTTGGGCGTATGTTAATTTCTTTCACTTACTTTGAAGAAAAATTATTTGGAGAACTTTCAAAAATTCTCTCCTTTTTATAATATTGAGAATATTGAGATTAACACTTTTGATTATTAATTGTAATATTAACTAATATTAATTATTTGTGGAAGGCACTATGCTAAATACAATACGTACTTTATCTCTTTTAAACCTCACAAAGGTAGCAAAATGTAGGTATTATTTTATTTTCCTCATTTTAAAGCTGAGAAAACTGAAATTTATAAGGGTCAAATAATTTATCCAAAGTCATACAGGCCCTACATGACAGAGGGATCTGAGTCCAGGTATATTAAATCACATCCTTTTAACCATTATGCCAGACTATTTTATGAGTGTCTTTAACAGTAGAGTTGGAAGACAGAAAGATATATAAGGATTGTATATACATATACAATGTATATATACACAAATATAAGTATATTTAGTATATACATATAATGTATAAATATTTATATATATGCAATTTTATTCAATTAAGAATATTTATCAGTTAATATATGCCAGCCTTTGATAACGTCATATATACAACAAATATAATTCTTGACTATAGGAGCAGTTTATATGTGTATGTGTGCTTATTAATATATTCTTTAGTGCCTGTAAATATCAGACTGAATAGTCAAACTGAAATTTAAAAATGTTTTAGCAAACATATTAATCATACAAAATTAGCTAATGGAAAACTACTCATAGAAGTTAAACCGTATGCCATCAAAAATGTTATGAGGCAGAGGTCAAGTGTGTATACAGTATAAGCACATAAAACAAACAAAAAAACCTGGTGGGAATATTAGGGGCAAAATAATATTTGTGATTATAATGATCTCCATAGACAGACACTGATTTCTAGATATCAGAGTTAAAATGGAGTTTCACAATCTACGTGAGTTTGTTTTACTTCGTCGTGGTAGGCCTTTGACAAACAAACCAACAAAACATCTATTCCAATTTTTCAATTAATAAATAAAGAAAAAGAGCACTTAAGGCATGAAGGAACTTGGTTGCATTCACACATAAATTAGAGCCAGAATGTAGTGTCTTGATTTCCCACTCTGTGATTTTTCCCACTGTATGTGTACTATGTCCACATCTGTATATAGACAGGGAATTAATATCTGGCTATATCCATAGCCTTTTGCAAAGGGTAAATTTACTTATTGTCCAGGTAGGGCTAAACAAAAGTATCTTAGATCTGTGGTTTTCGACCTGTGCTCTGGTGACAGAAATTTTTTAAGGATTAGTTTTAAAATGGCCACAGCCCCAGAGTCTTCACATTTTCCTACTTATACATTGGTGCTCCATAAAAGACTGTATTTGAATAAAGAATTCAGTTATGATTAATATAAGTAAATAAATGGATGAATAAATGAGTGAATGAATGAATCACCGTATTATGCTATTACTGCTTTAATTAACTCCCCATGTGGATTGTGAATATCTTATTGGGCTAAGGAATGGGAGGGCCAGCCTTTATAATGCAGCCCACCAGGACTTGTTACAGTGATGTATATAAATATTTATTATTAAATGACAAACATTAAAACGTGTATATAACCTGCACAGCTTGATAAATTTATTCAATCTACCTGCCATGAATTCAACTGTTACTCACCTAAGAAAGGGCAGCACATGAGCACCTGCTTCTTCTGCAAGCCCATACTCAAAAAATAACACTTCTGGAATCAACATTTCATTGGTATAAGTCATGAGTGAAAGGAATATTTAAACCTTATCTAGTCAGGTAGAATTTTGTTTTTATAAAAGATACAGACTGTGGGCCGGCCTGGTGGCGCACTAGTAGTGCGCCGCTTGGGAAGTGCGGTGGCGCTCCCGCCGAGGGTTCGGATCCCACATACGGACCGGCCGCTCACTGGCTGAGCGAGGGGCGGGCGCAGCACCGAGGGTTGCGATCCCGTTGCCGGTCCCGGTCCGGTACGGGCGCGACACTGAGGGTTGCGGTCCGTTGCCGGACACGGAAAAAAGACAAAAAGGAAAAAACAAAAACAAAAACAAAGTTTGGTGATCTATTGTTTACATTGGGCATCTCACACTTTGTTCAACTAGCCTGTCTTCAGTATCCTCCCCTCAGGTAATTGTGGTCATCTCCACCTCTCATGTCCGTGGAAGACACTACTAATTTATCATGGCATTATTTCCTGTTATACTAGAAAGAGTCTCAGAATTCTCATTTACATGACACTCCAGGTAGTCCCTGCCAACTGATCAGTCTTTCCACATGAGATGAAAACTATTGTCTTTGCTGGTATAGAAGGAAAAACAGAGTATTAGATCAGAGCATTTAGTTCTCATAATAACTCTAATGACTATATAGATCTGGGCAAGACATTCCCAATGTCTCAAGTTTCCTTGCCTATACGACGAAGACAACAGTGCCCTACTTTTTCTGTTATAGGATGGTTGTAAGGTTAAGTGAGATTTTATATGAACATCCTTAGAGGAAAATTAAAAACCTCAGAAATAACTACACCAATGCAAGGCATTACAGTTACCTATGTATGGGGAACTTCCCATCAATATCCAAGTCCAAACTTCCTCCCTTTCTGTTTGTTTTACTGCTAAGGTTCTCCTTTTCCTTACCTGTAAAATGCCAGTAGTAATACTTACAGAGCTATTGTGAGGATTAAATGAAAGAACATATACAAAAGGCCCTAGCATAGTTTTTCGCAGAATTCTGACTCAATAAACTGTCATTTTTATCCTCCTTACTAGGCAGCTCTCTGGCTAGTGCTAGCAAAGTTATGGTTGGGTTGGCTCTGATTCCTCAGAATAAATGAGCATGTTTTACCCACATCAACACAAAAACCAGGAAATAAAATCTGGTGAAGGTTTGGGGTTCCCCTGTTGGTGATGTATGAAACCAGTTATATTAGTTTTGATGATTATTCTAGAAAATTTGGATGAATCCAGAAAGGGGATGCATGTGTGTGGGGAAATAGAGGGTGAAATGGGGATAATCTGGAGGGCCACACATCTATGACAATGAAAATGGAATGATGACATAATCTTCATCATCACTGCCAGAGCTAACATATATTGCAGACTTGCTAACTGGTAAGCATGACATGAATGGTTTCATGTATATTTTCTTATCCACTCCTGTTAGCGATCCCCAAAAGGCCTTCTTTACAGACAAGAAAACTGAGACTTGGAGAAGTTAAATAACTTACTAAACATCAAAACTAGGAAGTGGTGGAGCTGGGATTGGATTCAGGCATAAACTAAATCTTATTCGTATAATTCATATAAAAGCTGAGCTATGGTTCATTAATCTGATAGACTTGCTGGATGAGAAGAAAAAGATAGAAGAATGAAGGAAGAAAGGCTTTAAAAGTAGAGTTTCCAGATTAAATACAGAATGCCTAGTTAAATTTGAATTTCAGTTACAAAAAAATATTTTTAAATGAGTATGTACTAAATATTAATTATCTGAAACTCAAATTTGACGGAGAGTCTTATTTGTTAAATCTGGGAACCTTATTTAAGAGGAAACAGCAAGAAAAGAGTAAGCAAAGTTTTATTGCATAAAATATGCATGTAAGAGGCATTTTCTGGAGATATTAGGAAGGACAAACTTTGAGAACATGTCTAATGCAGGCTATTTGATCTCTTTATTTTACAGAAATAGAATGCTTGCAGAAGATACAGAATTTTTCCTGTAGAAATGTCTATCAGTTTTTTGAAAATTTCTTTTGGGTCATGGAGTCTCTGAGAATCTAATAGAAACTATGGACTATCTCTCCAGACAAAGATTATACACATGTTCATACCCACTCTCCCAAAGCCAAAAGAGACCACATTTAAAAGGAGATAGCATGACCTAGTAGACAACGTGTCCTGAAGTAAGAAAGATACATCTCATGCAGTGGTGCACTGGTAAATATTTAACAACTGGCTATTGGGGCAGGAGAGCCCAAATTTACAGCATTTGCCAATATTCATGGTTCACATACTCCTGCTATGGCTGATTTCAAGCTACTTACAGCGCATCACCGAAAATGAAGTTGGGAAGAAATGCATAGTAGCACACCATTGCAGAGGATTTCAGACATACACAACAGATGTAAAAAATCCTCAAAAACACAGATAAACATGAAATGTAAGAGTAATTCAGATGTGATGAGTTTTGAGCATTTATTACCTTTGTTTTAACATAATTTATTTAATTGTAAGT
>NW_007733331.1:50180-62611 GCF_000696425.1 Galeopterus variegatus | reverse complement strand
GATGTGATGAGTTTTGAGCATTTATTACCTTTGTTTTAACATAATTTATTTAATTGTAAGTTTAATTTAATTTAACGCTGGCCATGTTTGACAAATAGCTTGCAATTTCTGAAAAAAAATAACAACCAGCTCTCAGTGGTTCAGCATGCCACTGGCTTGGCTCCTGGTGGAATCTGTGAGTCAGTCTCATGGTTATCATAAAAACTGAAGAGAGGTAATGTATATAAGGCACTTAGAAGTTCTGACATAAGGCAAGTAATTATAATAACTATTATTGTTATTACTATTAATGAGCAACATTACTCACAGGAGGTATGCTTCTCATTTTAATAAGTGAACCAAAAGAAATAATATTTTTGTGTAATTTTTCTGTTACCCCTGTACAAATGTAGGTAGGGGTGCACCTTGTTCCTTCTAGTGCCTAAAGCAGTAGAGTAAATTCAATTTTGAAAGATACTCACTGATTCACACTATGATAAATGAGCCTGACAATATCACAGTATAAATGGAACTTGGAAATTTTAATACAATATTCTTTATAAATAGTGTTACGTTATGTAGAACTTTTCACAGAATAGTATATGATTTTCTTCAAAGTATACCAGGTGTTTACTTGGGCACTGAAGTTTTTTATTTATTTTCATCTGAACTATCTGCCAATTTTAGGTGCTTAGAGAATAATTGAATCTTTATTTATATTTATATGCTCTTGTTAGAACAATTATCCTTTTTGGATTTTTTAATTCACTAAATAATGTATTTTCTTCTCTTGTTCTGGTTTCCTTTTGTCT
Source organism: Galeopterus variegatus (assembly GCF_000696425.1). Taxonomy (NCBI): domain Eukaryota; kingdom Metazoa; phylum Chordata; class Mammalia; order Dermoptera; family Cynocephalidae; genus Galeopterus; species Galeopterus variegatus. The sequence continues at coordinate 61,820 of NW_007733331.1, read as the reverse complement.
TCCTGATATTACATGAATATTAAAAGTATTACTTCTACTGTTTTTTATAGGTTACCTAACCATTCAGACACAAAGAGGGAACAGTAAAACCAGTAATTGTATTTTTTTTAAGTTTCTGGAATTATCCCTTTGTTTCTATAATACATTATAATATGTCAATAGACTATTGACACTGTGTGTTTCTCTATATCACTTTCCTACAGCAGGATAAAACTGCCAGGACCCCTTCTATAAGGTCATCATTTATGGAATAACCACAAATGTGATCAATCAAGTCATTCCAATGGAGCAATAGCCAGTATGACCCCAACAGACTTTGGCTTTTGGAGCCAGATCGCTTTAGTGACAGACATAACCCTGGTGGGTCGGCAGCATCCTTCACTGCTCACTCTGCCATCTGCCACTGTGGAAACTTCATCATTAAAAGCAGAGTTGTTGCTGGACAAATTTGCAAACGATTTTGAGAGCATTATTATCTCACAGAATGCTACCATCTGTAAGTAGGCAAATCTGAATTACAATGTATGTCTACCTAACTCTCTTTCTCTATGTATATCTTAATAGAAAATGTGTATGCATTAGTTTCAATACCGGGAACATTTCCCTTTGTATTATGGAATTATAGCCTTGCAAAGGACCTCCAGAGTTTAACTTCTGCTTTTAAATACATTTGCATTTAAACCACCACAAATCAAAGAATATCTATTTTATTTTGCATTTGTTTGTCTGTCTTTTTTCACAAAGTATTTTTAGTTGTTTGATATTATTTATATTATCATGTCATATTTTAATATTGTCATGTGTTTATATGTATATATTTTAAAGATTTCAATTTTGTTTGTGATACAGTACCACCTGCCCTCTGTCAACTTTCAATACCATGGAATAAAAAGATTATAAAAATAATATGACAACATTAAACCAGAATTTCCACTTTATAAATATGACATAAATTTATGTATATGAAATATATGTGTATTCTTATTCTTCAAGTCTTATTGCATAGGATTAAGATTATTATAATTGTAGTTACATACTTATATATGTAATATTTGTTATTTTTATATTAATATTATGTTATTATTATTATTGCCATTGTACAGATAAGGTGACCAAGGAATACTTTTTTTTTTTTTTAAAGAAAAATGTCAATGGGATACCAAAGTACTGATTCATTTATTTATATAAGGTTAAGTTCCTGACACTGTCCAAGAAGTCTGCATTACTTTCTCATCTAATTCTTCTGGGGCTGACATCTGGTCATCTGCTCTAACCAGTCAAGTGCTGTATCCACCTAGCCTCAGGCAGAGGAACCTGAAGGGAGATCCAAGAGGATGGCCTGGCTGGCAGGGAGGCCAGGAAGTGACAGGTTGGGTGTAGAATGCAGGATCCATTGTGAAGTCATAGGAAGCTTTCCCATTTGAAACCCTTGCACAACAACTGTCTCATTGTGTCACAAAGGACCCCCTCTCTCTCCTTTGGGGAGAAGATGGTAAAGGAACATGGAGCGAGGGCAGAAGCTTAAACAGAAATTTCCTCTATAAGAGATAATGGAAAACTACGAGCAGAAATTCAAAAACTACCTCTTCAATATTCACTATAGTTTCTCTTTGATATTAAGAAAACATCTTAGCAAATTACATGTTTGGAGATATCCTGTAGTAGAATTAAATTAATAAGACTAGCATGAATAATGGTAAAATCATATGAAAAATCATTAAATATGGTCAACTCCAAATTTCCTGTGTCATTAAAGTCTTTTGTTCATCAATGCCATGCCAAAGTAAGGTATGGCAGCATTGACAAAGGAAAAGAAAAGCATGAGTAATACTTTCTTCATTCATCTTATAATAAAGCCATGTAGTTTTGCCTAAAAATTTATGTTCAGTAAATAATGTAATAACACTTAGGGTTCTACCAGTGCAGAAACTTATGCAACTTGGAGTCTTGTAAAAACACAATCTTGAAAGTGTGATAGTTACTAAGGGACCGTTTGATGCAAATCAGAAATAAGCATATTTGAGTTTCAAAGTACAAATCACTACAAAAAACTATAGTTAAGAGACTATGAGTAAATCACTGTTTTTCCTTACGAAAAACATAATCATGGTACTTTGTGCTGTTAAATACGGTAGTCTACTGTGTGCCCTACATATATTTTTTTCCTTCTTCTTCTGCTCTGATGGAAAAGGCTGAAGTCTGGGACAGCCAAGGAGAGGCTAAGCCAGCCTGTGGCAGAAACTCTTGGAACAGATATGATGTGAGTCACCAGAAAGTCATACCAGCCCTTGGATCGTTCCAAAGAAGATTGTTTTTTTTTTTCACATGCTGTATGAGGTACAAGAAAGCTGTTGGAGCTTTGAAAGAAAAAATACTCATTGATAATAAATACACATAATTCCAAAGGCAATGGGTATTCTTAAATTATTTATTTTATTTAGATCTGGTAGTGGGTGAATATTGCTGAAGAACTGTCTTAATTGGCTTATGCTGTTATAACAAAATACTATAGACTGAATGGCTAAAACATCAGACATTTATTTCTCACAGTTCATGAGCCTGGTAAATTCAAGATCAAGGTGCCAGCCAATTTGGTTCCTGCTTAAGATCCTCTTCCTGGCTTGCAGATGGATGCTGTGACTTTATATGGCAGAGGGAGAGAGAGAACTCTGGTCTCTCTTTCTCTTTTTATAAGGACACTAATCCCATCACGAGGCCACATCTTCATGACCTCATTTAAACCTAATTACCTCCCAAAGGCCCCAACTCCAAATACCATTGCATTGGGGGTTAGGATTTCAACATATGAATTTAGCGGGGGACACAAACATTCAGTTCATAACAAGACTGTTAGACGGATTAGATACTCTGATGAAATGACCTGAGAAGAGGAGGAAGTATTTGCAAACATTCTGGTTGTAATATTTATAAAATTTACAGTGAAATACTATTATAGGCCACCTAACTATAGCACTCCTTTACTTATGAGTCAAATCTGGATGCCCCAAATTGTAGGGACACTTGCCAGTAAAAAATCAGGGACTATAATAAGTTGATTTATTTTTCTTCAAAATTAAGTCAAAAATATTATGCAAATGTCAAAAGGAATAAGGAGATTTTGCATATACTGATATGAAACGATCTGGACATATTAAGTGAAAAAAATAAAAATGCAAACAGGTTTTAATACTAAGCTACTTTGTGGGTAAAGTGGTAATAAAATATAAATATGGATGAGTATTTGCAAAAAGAAATGTTGGAGGGATAAATGTTATAAAAATGCTTATTTATAATGAGAAAGAGGATATTAAGATAAAGACTTAAGTTATAGAACAAAAATTCTCTAAATATGCCTTCTGATGTAATTTTTACCTTGGGAAAACATATACTTTTTCATACTCAAAAAATAAAATTCCATTAAATAAAAAATATAGCTAATCCTCAAAAACTGAACTGAACTGAAATGAATAAACCAACTGTATATCAAGTTGGTGACAAAAACACACAGAGCAAATACTTATTTCAATTGACTTTTACACCCAGTATTTTGACTGTATATACTTGATGGAATATATTCTTAAGAAAAATAGAACTGCAAAAATGTCTTATGCTTTATTCATTAATCTAACCATTAGAAATATTATTGATATTATTAATTTTAATGCATGTGTGTGTGTTAGACAATGCAAATAAGAAACTGTATAGGACCCAATTTATGGGTGTCTGCAGATTAACTCTTAAAAATAAGATGAGCAACACTATTACTTTTTTTTCCATTCCTTTTTTAATGAAACCACATAGCTTGCCTTAAATATTTAAACTTAGTGTAAATGTGATGACAGTTATGGTTCTGCCAGATTGGACCCTTGGGCCCTCACTGCATGTTCAAGAGAGAGTCTCAGCTGCTCCTGCAACTGCTTCATCTCCTAATCCTGCCCTGTTGTCTTGAACTCTAGGTGAAGGCGTGGTTTCCGTCATGTCTGTCATGGTAGGAGCCACGTCAGCTCCAGTGCTCAGACCTGACCTGACCAGACCCAAAGACACTCAAGCTCCTCTCACTACTTCCAGATTCAAATGATACTTGGCTTCATGGAGTGTGGGATTTCTTTTTTCTTAGAAGCTTCCTCAGAAGGTTTAAGCAAAACTCTTGAAAGTTCAAGGACATTAACAACTCTTGGGGCAAACTTTGACCAATGAGCCAGGGAATTGGAAAATAAATTTCTCCCACTTTCTTTCCCCTGAAGGACTGTTCTAAAGCACAGTGGTTTCTGAAAACCTGATGAAAAGGCTTTCTACATGACTGAGTCTCTTCTTCTGCCTCGATTCTCTTTTACCCTCACTGTAGCTGTCCTAGGATTGCACCTCCCAGTAAGGCCTTAACAAGTAATCTTTGCTTTAGGCTCTATTTTGTAGACAATCAGAGCTATGGAAGCAATTCTGTTAATATGGTTAGAAAAAAAGATTTTTAAAGTAAGAGGGAAAAAATACAAGTATGGAAGCAAAGAAGATAAGTTAAAAAATTTTGTAATTTAATTTAAATTGGAAAATCTGCATGGACTGACCAAATAAACAAACACCACCAAAAACTTTAATTACTAGTTTTGCATACTGAAAAAGCAATGATAACTCAATAACAGTGAATGTATCATTTACCTGAATTATGGTCTCTATCATGTATGTCTTCATAAAAGCCCCTGAAGAATAGCTGTTTCTAAGTCTGGTGCAGGATATATAAGATGAACCTGAGATTTCTTGCTGACCCAAAAATTCAAGCTGTCAAAGAACATGAGTTATGTCAAAACAGCATAGAAGCCAAAATGAAGGGCTTTCAATGGCCAAAAATCATAAAATTTGACCATCAAAGAATAATAAATACAACTTATTGGAGCACATTCATTATGTAAAAGTCCATAAGTTTACAATATAAGAGAGAAAAAACCAACAAGACAAAACAAAACTCAATTTATTAACCGTCTTATTAAAAGCAAAGAACTAAGAATAAAATTCATCGTGCTTTTCCTTCATGAACTGAATTCAAAGGTAACCAAAAAGCCCTGTATCTGTCCATTTTCTATTGCTTATAGCATAAATTGGATAACTTATAAAGAAATGAAGTTCATTTCTTACAATTCTGGAGGCTGGGAAGTCCAAGGTCAAGGGGCCACATCTAATGAGGACCCCCTTCTTGATAGAGAATCTCTGCAGAGTCCCAGGGTGGCTTAGGGCATCACATGGTGAGGGAGCCAAGCATGCTAGCTCAGGTCTCTCTTTCTCTTTTTATAAAGCTATAAGCTCCATTCCCATGATAATCCATTAATCCATTAGCCTATTAATCCATTAATCCAAAAATGAGTTAATTTATTCATGATGGCAGAGCCCTCATGATCCAGTCACCTCAGAAAGGCCTTACCTCTCAATACTGCCACATTGGAGATTAGGTTTCAACATGAGTTTTGGTGGGGACAAAACATATCCAAACCATAGCACCCTGGCATATTATTTAAGAATAATTCTTACTGATAGATGTTGGTGGAATGATAGAATTAGAAAATCCCCATTTTGCAACCTTTCATAAAATAATTAATATTTATTTTGGATCTTATAATCAGAAAGCAAATTTGTAACATTTCAATAGGAAAATAACTTTCCATACTAATGAAAGAATTATGTAAATAGATCAAAGGAATATTGATTTATAACCTTAAGACTAAGAATGATTTTTATAGCAGACTTTATTTGTGAGAATATTTGTTATAGAAAATATTGCTCACTTAAACTTTCAAATTGCTTTTCATAGAAGATTGATTTTTTTCACCAGACTCATGATAATTTAGCCACTGGTCATGACTTTACTGATCAAGTTCTCAATCATTATAGTAGTATAAGAGGAAAATACAGAATCTTTTAGCATGTGGTACATTGCTAAAATAATTTCTCATCACAAAATATTGTTTTAAAAGTAAAATAAACAGTAGTTCTGGCAGATGAAATTGAAAACTTAGAGCAGAAGCTTAATGATTCTAATCGATGTCCAATGTTTCAGAAGTCTGGCAGCAGTGTGAAGGCTATATTGTAAACAGGACGTCAGGTAGATAATATTTTAATCACCCGAACTCTGTTAGTGGCAGAAAGAATGAACATGATGATCTGAATTTGAAGGTGTTTCAAAAGTAGAATTAACAGGCTTGGTCATTAATTGGATTGGATGAGGGAAGGGTTAGGGAAGAGGAAATATTAATGGGGAAATTAGACTATAATCCCGATTTCATAGTTTGCGTGAATACTTACTTAGCTTTTCAATAACAGACAAGATAAAGGAGAAACCTGTAGTATGAAGAAAGTAAAAGGGGAAAAGAGGAAGGGAATACTCAACAGTGTCAAAGGCCACAGGGGCATGTAGAGTGAAAACTGAGCAGATTGATTGCATTTTATAAGATTCGGTTAAGTGGCAAATTTTCAATGGGTGGGAGAGTAGTAGAATGGTGGAGTCGAGTACAGATCGCATGTGACAACTGGTGATTAAGAGATGAAAAAAAGCTTTATGAAAGCATCACTGCATAATGAATACGAATTTCTTGCATGACATTGAAAACATTTAAAAGTCTAAATCTAACCTATTTTTTCATTCTCATCTCTTTTTACTCCCTAGTAACCTCTTCCTTACCCCCAGAGCACCCCTTGCTAGGATCTAAGAAGACAAGAATACTTTCAGTAGCATAAACATGTTATGCATTTTCCCATATTGTGTTTTTATTCATATCTTTTTCCCTGTGTGAAATAACCCTTCTTTCACATCTCTGCTAGGTTAAATCTTTCTGGTTCTTCAAGTCTGGACTCAAGTGTTGCATACTTCAATCCCTCAGGCAAGATTAATTATTTCTTTTTCTATATATCCATAAAACTTAGTTCATAACTTTATCACAACCTTTATAACATTAAATTATTTTAAGTTCACATGAATCAGTCATTCTACTCATATGTAAGTGCATAAAGGTTTGACTTGCTTTGTTGCATGAATAAAAATCTCCTTCTGTAAATTGCTACATGTTGCTTAGCACTGACTAATTAAAAATAGTCACTTATTCTTGTCAATCACATGCTAAGTTGCTGATGGTGCAATAGTCAGTCATTCTGCAATGGGTCCCTGATCTCCCAAAGCTAACAACTAGTAGGTAGCACAGATAATCAAAGACTAATATAACATGGTGTAGTGAATCATGATGATGATGATGATGATGATATTAGTTAGTATTTATAGAGTACTGTTATGTGCCAGGCATGGTTCCAAGCACTGTACATGTATTATATAATCTAAACCTCACAATAATTCAATGATGGGAAGTATAGAGCACTTTTACAGAAGTCAGTAGGAAGAAACTTAACCAAGACTTTGGAAGTCAGTGAAAGCTTTCCTAAGAAAGTGATTTCTAAATTGAGAGTTGAAAAATGTCTAGGAATTAGGCAGAGGGGCAGGGGAGAAAGAAGCAAAGTCCAATCTATATGTGTATTTAGTGGCTATTGGGCTTTCTACTTCTAAGTTCAGACAATTGATATCATGGAGCTTAGTTCTTTTGGAAACACTCACTAAAGCAAAAAACTGGACCAGATCCATATTCTTGATTTTCCAGATAGGAGCACTGAACCCCAGTTCAAGGAAATGAGTCTCCAATGCCATGTAGAGTCATTGGCAAGAGTTGGGTTCCCAGGCCAGGCTGTGTCCATGACACCATGCTGCAGGCTCTGTGGATTGTTAGCTCATTTCTATTGCAGCCAAACAATGGTAAATATACACAAATAACATGGTTATGATTCCCAAACACCACAGTCCAGCTATTTCTTCTCTTGATTTTTATAAGAAAAACATAAATTATGGAATATGATAGTACATATCTCTACTTAATCGCTAAACAGATGTGATCTAGAAACGATCCCTCTCAATCTTCCTCTCAACACATTAATTTCATCCTGAAAACATGTCATAACTTTTTATCTTGTAGGCTATAATTCCATCTGAATCATATCCCACATGGATAGTCTTAGTTTACTCTTATTTTGAGGTGGTTTATTTAGTTATTAGAGCATGGCTTTTGGAGGCAGGCAGCCTTGGATCCCATCTCTGGGTCGGCTGCTTACCAGCTGTGGGGCATTGGGCCAGTTACGCAGCATCTCTACCCTAGTATTTAAAATCACAGTGTTCTTGTGGAGATTAAGGAAAAACATTCATGTAAAGTGAAATGCTCAGTGCTTGGCATGTGGTACATTTTGAAAACGTGACATGAGATACATTTTTTAACAAAAAATCGTAAAGTCACACCTATAAAAATCAGCTACTCCAACCCTTCCTCCTTACTAATAGGATATGGAGACTGGTAAAGTTTTTACTTGCCAAAACAAAATATTTGGTCAGTTCCCACCACTGGACTATGTATTTGTCACAGTGGTAGATGCCGGAATGGAGAAAATTCATGGTTCTTGCTCTTACAAAGGTAATAATAACACAAATAAATATTGGTTGAATTATCTAATTATTTAGTGGTTGAGCCAAGGCTGAAACTCAGGCTTCTCGACATCCCATTCTGTTATTTTTTTTTTAATCGTACCAAAAATTAAGGTAAAATAAAAATCCCTGATTCTTCATTTTGTAAAGCTTGTTCTGGGGAAAATTTGGTATTAGAAGTTTCAAGTTATTCTATAGTGTTCTAATATGTTGCTTTTCATTCTGCCTGGACATAGTTGGTACAAATTCACATGAATATTAATGGCTGGGAAGGGAGTAAGGACTTGTTGAGCAGTTAGGAAGCGAGATAGTGCTTTAGCATGACTACACTGCTGGGTGGTGGCTATATGGTATGGCTCAAGTACTGTGTTCATGCATTTTAAATTGCTTTCGTTACAACTCCAGTCTAGAAGAAATATCTCTGAGCCAGACTGGGGCAGGGCATTCTAACCCAGTGAAGTGGAACTAAGAAATCTCAACCAGGTACAATACCCCTTGAACTTGGCTATAGCTAATTTTGTAGAAATAAATTCCACAATGAATTAACCCTGACATACTGTACTTACAGAAAGATCACCTTATAAATACAGCATAAACTAATGTTATTTCCAAAGCCACTTAAGTTGCTTAAGCTGTGGAGTTCCTGGCCCTAATTTTAGCAGCATCATTAACAGCTGATGGAAATAATTCGGTGGCTTGCAGATGGGAAATACCATAGAAATCTGACCAGTTTTCCTTGATAAGATGCCATCAGATTCTCCCTATGAATGAGTGCAAGATTTTTTACTCACTGACTTTTTTAAAAAAAGACATTATTGTATGCCAAAAATGTAAGCAGTTGTTCCCACTCTTCCCCCTTTGTTATTCCTTCTTAGGTCATTGTTAAATATACATGGAACACATTATCTCTGTCTGCCAGTTATGGTGGAAGTATAACATTATCCTTTAAATTTCCATTTATGAAGCAATTTGCTATAAGAATGGGGGTGGCATGATGGTTTTCAGATGGTAAACCGTGCTAACTGCTTGAAAATGCAAACAATTTAGGAGCTGACAGGTTCAATTCTCAAGCAGAGGAGGAGAATTGTGATGTTTTGGCATTGGTTAAATATTCAATCATTCCACAGCCCTGTCTGTGGGAAATATGCTAATAGCTTATTGCTACAGCCTTTGAACTCCAAGGGCAAGTGAAGCCCAGAATTCCATAGCCCTGATGCCAGTGGGTGTGATTGCCTTTGATGGATGCAAATAACCTTGGCTTTAATATTTTGATTGATCTGGAATGCATTAACAAGGGATTTTTATCACACAAACAGAATCCTACAGAATCAAATCCTAGTCCAGGAGTCCATTTAGTTTACTCTCTTACTGATGCTTAGTTGCCTTTATGTAGAAATGTCTCCTGACTTTTCATACTCCATATTAACAGCATATATTGTAGCTTGGCCATCATCCAGCTAATTAAAATAAGTCCTTAAAAGTAATGTGTTTTCATATATCCCATTTTTCAACAAATAAAACAAAAACTAAGCAAAAATCACAAACCTCTTGTAGAAAATTATAAGAAGTTCTTAATATTAAGAAAGCTTATATTTTTAAAGAAAGGACAGCCAAAGGTCTGGTTTGGCAGAAGAAAAAAAAAAAATACCAGTTAAGCAATGAAAACTGACTATTTTTTCCTAGTTACAAATGAAAGAAATCGCCAGCATGTGGTAAGGTGCTCATACATCTAGCTCATGAGGTTCGTGACTCAAACTGGAAAGCTCACTGAGAGACAAGAAATCATTTTTACTGGATGGTCCTTTTGGGTATGTTTGAATATATAATCTGAGCAAATATTTTAAAATATTTATATTAAACTCGGAATGTTTGACATAACTGAAATTTGAACTTTATTACATGGCTTTCTAATAACAATAAGCATTTTTCATTTCTGTCTGGTTTGCATTCCATGTTGCACTTTTGGTTTTCTTTCTGGAGTGATGAGGTACCCGAGGAAGAAGAAGGAAAAATATATTGAGACAGTTTACAAAATTTCCTACATAAATACAAGGTGTGGCCTTTGTTGTTGTTTCTGTCAAATGGTGAACTTCCTGGCCAAATAATAATCATGCTTATATTCTCATTTTATCGCAATTTTATGGGACCACTGTGTGTGAAGTATTTGCCCTTTATAGATATAGACAGTCTTTCTGAATCAGACAACTGAGGTGAATAAATACGTGCAAGTTGCTACAATGCTGGAAATCTACCCTGGCAGCCCATCTCTTGCTTGGACTGCTTCTGGTTGGTCTTCATTTGGGGATAATGTGCTGAGCCAGGACACAGGCATAAACATTAACACTGGCACTGCAACCTTGTTGGCTTGTACCATGCTGGAATTTATGAGGTCTCTTCCTAGAATTAGGACTCTATTAGTGATTTAAACCAAATTAATCACACTGGCCATACTGGTTCAGTTCAACTCTGGGATGTCTTAATTTGGTCAGTGATGTGTTTACCAGCAATTACAATAAATACAGAAATATCTATTATTCTCTCACTGACAGGCAGAAGTGGTAAGTATAACATAATCTAATTGTTAAATTATTCAGAGTTTTCATCAACTTCAATATTTAAGATATGTCCTGTAGTTAGGATGCCAGAGTTGATTTAAAAATATATTTGTAATATAAAGTTCATATTTATAAAAATATTGATATTTAAACATTATTAATCATCTTTTCATTAAATATAATTTAAAATTATTTCATTTGAAAATGAAGTTTAATTACCTACAAATACCAATAACTCTATAAACCACACCTAATTTTAGCCAAAAGGCTGAGAAGTGATAAAATAATTCTATAAACCAAATGAGTCTATTTTATATTCCTCATAACATTCAGCATAGAGATTTGCCAATAGTAATATAAGCAAAGAAAACAATTGGGCTCAGACTAAAACTGTTATAGATTTTAGGTCCTATATCTGCCCACTGTTGCCATAATAATGCTATATAACAAACCACTCAAAAACTCAGTGGCTTAGGGCCGGCCCGGTGGCGCACTTGGGAAGCACGGCGGCGCTCCTGCCCGAGGGTTCGGATCCCACATACAGACCGGTTCCCGCTCACTGGCTGAGCGAGGCGCGGGAGCAACACC
>NW_007733331.1:41439-49180 GCF_000696425.1 Galeopterus variegatus | reverse complement strand
GAAAAAAAAAAAAAAAAAAAAAAAAAAAAAAAAAAAAACTCAGTGGCTTAAAACAATATTTATTACTGTTCGCCAGTAAGTTCTTTTCTGAGCTCATCTCAATATTGTAGGACCTTATCAGATGCAGCTAATAACAATCAGCACATTTTCAACTTTCTTACTTAACATCTCTATCTCCAAGGTTGGCAGTTCAATAGGTATTTCTTTTCTTTCTTTAGAGTTCCCAAAGGTGACAGTTTACCAAATGTTTTGCCACTACATAACATTTTCCCCAACTCTTCTCAAAGTTTCTATGCTCTCTGCCACCCAATCCCAAGGCCAATACCACATGTTTTAAGTATTCGTTATGGCAGCACCCCACATCTAGGTACCAATTTCTGAATTAGTCAATATTGCCACAATAATACCAGTTAGTGAGTCACTCCATAATCCAGTGGTTTAAAATAACAATCATTTATTCTTTTCTTATTTGTGTCCAGGTCAGCTAGGACTTGGCTGACTAGGCTGCACTCAGCAGGTCTTGGCTCCAGGGTGTGGGCTGGGTCTGGGTCTGCTCCAGTCTCTGCTGTGGGTCAGGCTCAGGTCTGTTCCATGTGCTTTAATTCTGGGGTCCAGGCTGAAGTGGCAATAGCTACTCAGGGAAACTCTTCTCCTGGTAATCACAGAAGTGCATGAAACATGCCCAAACACACACGCACACTTCAGCCTTCCATATGTCACATCTGCTAACATCTTTTTGGCCAAAGCAAATTACATGGCTGGAGTTAGGGAAGTATGCTTTGTCTACCCCAAGGCCATGACGAAATGCGGATGTATGTTATTACTAAAAGGAACAAAACAATTTTAATCAATAATTCAATTACCATAGGCTCCTCTGTTGAAGTTTCACTGAAATAATCCAAGTTATCATTACTCCACTAAAGATTATGGAAAGGAATATTTACCTTCTTTTTCAATTTCTCTTTTGGCATTCATATTATATTTTCTAAAATATGCCAATACTAGGTAACATTAAGCCAGTTTAATAATCCTATAATCTGCCCGATCATATAGTTGAAAAGATTACTAAAGCAAATGAAGCAATGATTTATTTTTCTTATATAAATATCCAGGCTTGCCCTTTATGAAGCTCAATAATTTTCTTAGGAATTAATCAAATAACAGCCAAAGAAAACCATCATTTCTGACTTCATTTTCTAACTTATTTTGAAAGGTTCTTTTCAATACCATTAGGGAATCATTTTTGTTAATTCTTTCTCTCAAAAACACCTTGCAAGCTTATATTAATGACAAACTTCTTGTCTGAAATTTAATTTTTTATTCTGTTATGGCCTGTACATATTGCTGTGGGTCCTCAATGGTGAATTGGCAGTGAAAGTAAAGTGGCCACAGCCCCAAATCACATTGTCCACAGTGGAATAAGGTACTCAGTCCAAATCCACACTGCAGTCACTGTCCAAGGAATCTAAGTGGATGGGCAAGGGCAAGACAGTAGGAAGCTTTGGGTGAAGCTTGACTATCAGGAGTCAGAGATAAGGCAGCTACGTTCCTAGGTGCAGGTGGAGTGTGTCTGAATTGAAACAGTTGGTCACAGACGTACAGAGGCATTTTCTAGTAATCCCAAGCAAGGACACTAATTTGGCTCTGTATGCCGGGTTTAGAGCAGTAGAAACAACCTCAGATTTCATTTATCGACATAGAAGTAGTTTCTAAGACTCAGCCATCTGAAGGACTGGCTTAAACACTGGTCTTATGTAAAAAAGAATTTGGCTGGTCTTTGTCCTCAGTTTCTGAGAGGTAGCCTCTAAATCTCTGGATTTTCTGGAGTTACAGGAGTGTCTTTGTTATCCATTGTGGGCCCTGATAGTTTCTGCTAAGGGAGTGACACATCTACCTCAAGATGGCTTGTGGTAATGGGGTAACTCAGGATGGGGGCTGACCACATCAGAAAAACCAACCATGTGATTAGAGGGTTGGGATTTTGAGCCACATGATCGCAACCTGACCTTCAGGGTGAAGCGAGGAGCTGGACATTGAGTTCAATCACATGGCCAGTGATTCAATTAGTCATGCCCAGGTAAAGAAACCCCAACAAAACTCTGGTCACTGGAAGCTTCAGTGAGCTTCCCCATTGGCAATACTCTATGCATTTTGGAAAGATGATAAATCCTGACTCCTGGGGAGATGACATTGGAAGCTTCATGTCTGGAACCCTCTCAGACCTCATCTTATATGTCTCTTCTGGCAATTTCTGATTTGTATCTTGTTTCCTTCAATGAACCAGTTAAATGTATAGTGACTTCTCGAGTTCTGTGACTCGTTCTAGACAATTATCAAAACTGAAGGGGTAGTGGGAACCACTAAACTTGTAGTCAGGTGGTCAGAAGTGAGGGTAGTTCTGGGAATCCCTGAGTTTGTGGCTGGTGTTTGAAATGAGGGCAGTCATGTGGAAGAATGTGCCCTCAACCTATAAAGTTTGGCTTAACTCAGGTAGTTAGCATCAGAAATCGTTATAACTGGTCAGAGCAGAGACTGCAACTGTAGTAGCTACTCATCGAATGAGAATGGATTGAAACAGCCAACATAACTGGAGTCTGTGTTCTCAGATGAGTGGAAATTACCTTGTCTCTCTAAGGTAACAAAAATTTTACCCTACTTTTATTTGTACGTAACTATGTAGTCATATATTCCTGTTAAATCATGTTCACAGCACAAGAATCAAATAAGTATTTGTTTATAATAAATAATATTACAAGTATAATTATTATTTTAACTTTTATATCCTTCAAGTGTTTGAAGAAGAAATCAAATATTTACACTATATAGGGTTGTGACATCATTTATTTGCTTTTCCTTTGCTCCACTCTCATTATTCTGTGCTCTGTGCTGTGCCATGGGGGCTAGATGCATGCCTTAAAACTACATTTCCCAGCCTGACCCCTACCCCCACCAGGGGGCTTCCTGTTATGTTCTCGCAATGGGAAGTGGCGGTAAGTTATAAACTGAAAGTAAAGTAGGCATTTTTCTTTTGCTTTACTCTTTTAGGCTGTACTTCTGGCAGTGGCAGAAATAACAGCAAATGTGCAGGCTCCTTCGCAGGAGTACGGATTCCAGGTTTCTGCTCAGGTTTCTGTTATGGAGGTGGTGGAGGCAGTAGGTGCTTCAGGAGGGTCTTCAGCAATGTGTTTTCAGGCTCTGGCTCCAGCCGCTGTAGATACAGGCTTTGGGATTTTGAAATGCTGAGGTGTGAGCTTATGCTTTCCTCCAACTGGTTCCAATAACAGCAGTTAGTTATAACAGCCTCAGCTATGCAGTGCTCATGGGATCTAGGCGATTTTTCTTCTTCCATCCCAGGAGTGAAAGCAGCTTTGAATAGTTACTAATACTTATGTTACTTCACCTCTTCATTACTGCTCTTCCAGCATCTTAACACTTTTGTATCCAATTCCTTACTATATTTCTCCATTTGAAATATCAATATTTTCTGACAAGACACAGACCGATACAGAGGGAAAGTAATATATTCTTGAAAATTTTGTCAAATGGAATTTCTACAAATTAAATGTTTTATGCAAATAGAAAACCTCCTTTTTAAAAGAAAAAAAGGAACCAATTTGAAAGTGATACACTCATTTCTTTTTTTTTTTTTTTGTCTTTTGTCTTTTTCCGTGTCCGGCAACGGATCGCAACCCTCAGTGTTGCCCCTGTACCGGACCGGGGACCGGCCACGGCATTGCAACCCTCGGCATTGCCCCCGCGCCTCGCTCAGCCAGTGAGCGGGAACCGGTCTGCATGTGGGATCCGAACCCTCGGGCGGGAGCGCCGCGGCGCTTCCCAAGCAGCGCACTTATCCAGTGCGCCACTGGGCCGGCCTGATACACTCATTTCTAATTCAAGTAGTTATCAAATAATGTATCTGCTATTTAAATTTTATTTTTATATACTGTTTTAAAAAAGCTGGTTGCTCCTGTAATTTTATTCCTAATTTTTTCTGCTCTCATATAAATTGCAAATTATTTTGATAATTTTAAAGCAAAGTATACTATGACTATGAAAACATAATCTTATCAAATTTAAGAACTATCACACCAGCCTGAGTGACAATGGGGACTGACTTATTTTATCTACTTAACTGTAGAGTTCCAATCTATACCATAAGAGCTGGGACTTTAGACAAAAACACCAAAAGTCAATTTTCGTAAACAAGAATATACTAATGATATGGGGATTTAATTACACAGATATATTAGTCCATTTCTTTTGCTTATAACAAAATACATGGAACTGGGAGTTTTATAAAGAAAATAAAATTTATTGCTTACAGTTTCTGAGGGTGGAAAGTCCAAAGTCCATCTATATTGGTGGTGACAGTGACCCAGGGGTCTCACATTGCAAGACGGTGGAAGCAGAGAGAGCTGAGAAATAGACAGACTCTACTCTCTCTTTTAAAGCCCTCAGAACCACGCCCCTGACCACCATTATTAATCCATTCACTACGACACGGTCCTACCTACAATCCAATCACCTCTTAAAGGCTCCACCTTTCAATTACCGTAATAGGATTTCCCACCCTCTTAACAGTCACAGTGGGGGCTAAGTTTCTAATACATAATATGTGGGGGATGCAATTCAAGCTTCAGTGGGTTTGGGGGGGACATAATTCAATCCACTACAACATATAATTTAGCTTTTATGTTTCTAATTAGCAATGGCCTTCACACTAAGATTGCTTTTTATAAATGAGTCCAAAATGGTGCAAGATGAAATCTGAATGTTTCCATAGATTTTGATACTAAAATTTTAAAAATTTTTTGAAATTTTAATATTTACTTGTACATGTTTGTGAGGTACAGTGTGTTATTTTAATACGTGCACATACTGCACAATGATTCACTTTGGGTAGATCGCATAGTTTTGTACCTGTTAGATACTACAAATTTTTAAGAATAAATTTGAAACAAGAAACAGAAAGCCTTGATCACTTACAAGTAATTTACAGTTATTTTAAGCAAATAATGTGGGTGATCATTATAAGACAGATTAAGTATCCTATGTATCTGTAGTTACACCAAAGAAAAAGCTAGAATAATGTTTTAATGGTTAAACTCAATAGATTTTAAACAAAGAAATCATGGTTTAGTAAAATGCAATAATAAGAAAAGGAATTCCAGGATAATTTCAGTAACTGTTAGAAAATAGTATTCCCTACTTTTTATATTCTATTTTATCGCCTTATTCTTTCTCAAATAATAAAATAGGGATTGTCATTTTTATGCTAATTTCACCATTAGAAGTATGAAAGTAAATTTAAATGGAGACTAGGCCTGAAGAATCTGAGCAGACAAAGCCAAATAGGCCTCATAAATGACCTTAACCTTGTTTGACTGCAAACTTAGGTGAAACTTAACTTGAGCTATTTCTTATAAATGCATATATTAAAGAAATATGAAACTTAAGGCTAACTGAGCAAAAGCTACCAACTAACTAGTATTTATATAACTAGAGACTTTCCAGCAGGATGGACCAAATAAAGCAACTGTATAACTGTAACCAATCAAATATTTTCCTTGCTTTACTTCCTTATTCACCCTATAAAAAAAGCCTTCCCCTTGTTTTTCCTCGGTGGAGCCTGGAACCACCTTTGGTTTGGAGCTGTCCAATTCATGAATTGCTGGTTGCTCAGAAAAACTCTTTAAAGTTTATTGTGTCTTATTTTGCCTTTTAACAGCAGTAAATTTTATTCCAAATTTAAGTTATTTTAAGTTATGTGAGCATCCTCTACTACTTACCTCTATTTTCTAGTTGGGAACAAGGTATATTTACAAAGCCTCATAACAGCCAGATGAAAATATTTTAAAAAAAATATTTTTAGAAAAAATAACATTTATCTACCTCTATATATCCAGTCATTTTTATTATATAAAATAACCAACTGTTAATTTTTTGATCAAGCTATTTGTTAACACTTGAACACAAACAAATCCCTTTCATTACTTTTAAACCTGTTTTCTTGTCTATAATTTTGAAGTATGTTTGGTGTTTATCAGCAAGATAAGATGAAAGTATATAAATTATTTTGAAATTTGGGAAAGAAAGCTCAAATATAAATAACTACCACAATATTATCATGTTTAGAAGCGTGGTTTTTATTTTTAAATAGAAAAATATGAAAAAAATGCTAGAATAGGTAACTATAACCATAATCATAGTGTACATATTACACATAGTAATTCATATGAAGAGAGAAAAGTAAACAGAAACATAATCTATATGTATGAGGAACTTTCTTTGATTGTCTTCTACTAAAACAAAGAATTGAAAAAAATCAAATGTTTAAAATAGGACATGATTTGATAAATTATAGCACATAATACAATGATGACTGTTATAATAATTATGTAAAAATTCAGGAAAACTGATCTGACATAATGTGAGACAGAAAATCAGAATATATTCATAGTATTAGCAACTATGAAACAGACATATACACATAATCAGGTCAATATATAAAATGAAAATAAGATTTAAGATTATCAAGCTATCTTTTTGTTTTTATTTTTATTTATTTATTTTTTTTCCTTTTTGTCTTTTTTACTGACCGGTAACGGGATCACAACTCTCGGTGTCATGCCTGTACCAGGGACCGGCAACGGGATCACAACCCTCGGTGTCGCGCCCGCACCGCGCTCAGCCAGTGAGCGCGGAATCACAACCCTCGGTGTCGCGCCCACACCGCGCTCAGCCAGTGAGCGGGAACCGGTCTCCAAATGGGATCCGAACCCTCGGCGGGAGTGCCGCCGCACTCCCAAACAGCACACTCTCCAGTGCGCCACCGGGCCAGCCCTATCTTTTTGTTTTTAAAATATTCAGTTTTATTGATACTTCATTTTAATTTAAAATAAAATGCTTTCTTCCTGTTAAAGTTTTCCAGTTGGAAGGGCACCAAACTTATGGATCAATAGGGGGAGGCCAGAGACAACTGTAAACTTTGCTGTTAGAAGTAGAATAAGTCTACAAAACCAAAGGATGTTTTTGATTAGACTTAAGGTCAATATGTAACAACACTTTATTCCCATATCACATTTAGAACTAGTTGAGAATGGCATAGTTGGTAGATAAATGTAGATAAAAGTGTTACCTTTGTTACTAAGAAATTGACTAAAGGGTATGGCTTTAGATTTTGGTCAGAAAGCTTGCTTCTTCCTAACCTCTTTGAATTCCTTGGTGTAGAAACCCTGGGATAGACCACTGGAGGGAAAATGAGAAGAGAGCACTTGCTAGGATTAAGCCATCCAAAAATGCAAAAGGAAGGAATATGAGAACATATTCCTAGAGCTTGAAGCTATTTCCTAAATGGCCTTCACCCACCGTGAAGCATCAACCAACAATGATCACCGGCCATGCAGGTCACTGTGGCCTCCTCTGACACCACAGACATCAAGTACAAGCAGATAAAAAACAAATACTTCTACAAATTTTTATTCTATTGTAAAGCTAGAAATAAAGTCATAAAGGAAAAGAATAACAGAATGAATTTTTCTTTAAAACTCTATTTTACTTTTTTTTTTTTTCAGTGCAAGGGAAATAATGTTTAAAATATTTGGGTTTGTACAGGACTGGGACTAGGGTGAAGTGAGCAAGGCACTGACTTTTCAAGCAAAATTTTAAAAAACTCAATAATCAACATAAATAATATTTTTATGCAATATTTTAAAACTCACAATTACTGCAAAAAACCCAT
>NW_007733331.1:35191-41140 GCF_000696425.1 Galeopterus variegatus | reverse complement strand
GGTTTGTACAGGACTGGGACTAGGGTGAAGTGAGCAAGGCACTGACTTTTCAAGCAAAATTTAAGAGGGTGCCAAAAAACTCAATAATCAACATAAATAATATTTTTATGCAATATTTTAAAACTCACAATTAGTGCAAAAAACCCACGATGAACAAAATATCAAAATATTAAGTATCAGTATTGCTTATCTCATAGTAATATTAACAAAGACAGGATCAGTATTATTGATTTTTCCTTTTGCCTCCGTCTTGCCTATGATTGGCATGTCACTGGTTTGTTGACTAAAATTAATAATTTTAAAAGAATATTTTTCAAGCCCTTTTTTTATGGGAAGAATTAGAGGCAGGGAATACACCTGTCTTCCTCTCTGTTGTATCCCAGGGCCTAGTACAGCACAGAGTGTTGTTGAGTGAACAAAGACCCTGGACTGCGACCCTCAGTCAGAAGACCAGCCTTTAATACCAGCTCTGCCTCTTGGTAGCTTTGTGATTTCGGTCAGGATACTTATACTTAACCTCTCTGGGAATTAGTTTCCTCATTGATAAAAACAGTGGGATGTTATAAGGATTCACTGGGGCATAGGAAGTAAAACCAGTTTTAAACAGATAAAGTAGTTGTCTGTAAGTTGTCATTTTAACTAGTATAAGGGTTGGCAAGTTTTTCTGTAAAGGACCAGACAGTGAATATTTTAGGCTTGCAACCCATATGGCCTCTATCTCAACTACTCAGTTCTACTATGGTAGCACCATTTGAACCTTGTGAAACTTGTATATAACCACAGTGCTTAATGTATAATTTCAATGGAAACATGACAGGAATCATTAAGCATATCTTCTTTTTCTGAACATCCTCTGCCTTTTCATTCCTTGTATTCTTCCATATGGATGGTTTCTTTCCAGATGTGGTTTTTCTGAAGTTATTAAAAGTGTCCAGGAATGGTTGTATCTAAAAAAATCTGGACCAAATCCAAAGGCTAGTGTTGTCACTGAACAGAGATATCATTCACTGACAATTCTGCCTTCAGTAGGTCTGTTAATCTGTTGAGGGAAGACACAAGGCTTTCTAACATTGTTACCTATAAAAGGCTTTTTAAAAAATTAAAATGTGTAGAAAACAATGGAAGAGAAGAATTTAAGATAGAGTTTTTTACTTTTCTATGAATGTTTTTTAAATAGATATATTTTATACAAATATATTTTAATTTCAGATTACAGAAAATACACACAAGAATTTTTAATCTTAAGAAAATAATGTTTAATGTGAAAAATAATGTGAATGTTAACTGAGAAAAATTTAATATAGGCTCTATATTAGACTAGCCTAAGAAACTTATGATATAGATGGTTTTTCACTTCTACTTATTTACATATCAAAAAATTAATACATGCTTATGATGTTAAAGTACTGTGTTTGGACCTAGGATAATCACAACAATCCATACGAAATATCTCAATACTGAAAGAACTTGCCATATAGTCCAGTAAATAGACTGCATACAAATAATACAGGAAAGTAAGTAAACAAGAATGGATAAGGTGAGAAAGAAGCAGATTTGCTGAAAGTGGCTGGATTTGGGCTAAGTTTAAAGAAGCTGCTCAACCTCAAGATTTCATGTTGGAATGTTGCTATTATACTTGATCCATGGTGAAGAGCCCCACTGGGGCACTGCCAAAGAGTGTAGGTGATTGGAGAGACTACTCTTAGGTGTTAATGATAAAGGAGAATGCAAACAAAAATAATAACAGCTAGACTGGAAATAGAATTCAAGTGAGATCACCTTTCCTATTCCTTGTGTGTTTTTTAAAAAATCTGCATTGTAATAAAATCAAATACAGTATGTTATTATCTACAGGTAGCAACATTTAGACTTTTTATTTTCAGACATACATCTGGATTATGCTTGGTAACAAATCTTCCACCATCTTAGTGGTGACTTCGGAATACAGAAATGAAAGAAATGACAGGAGCTGGAGTTCTGAATAAAGTTTTCAAACAAAATATGAACGAAGTAGTAAACACCCGGAGTTCATCTCTACCTTAAAATTGACCCTAGAATTTAATGACTAGAGTTCAAAAGGTTTATTTGAATTTTTATAAGGTTTGGACATTGTCTTAGTCTGTTTCTGTTGCTTATAACAAAATACCTGGCACTGGGTAATTTAAAAGAAAGTGAAATTTACTGCTGACAGTTATGGAGGCTGGGAAGTCCAAAGTCCAGGGAAAACATTTGGTGAAGGCTTTAGTGGTGGTGACAGTGACTCAGGGGTCTCATATGGCAGAATATGGTAGAGCAGAGAGACTCTCACATGCTCTCCTTTTAAAGCCATCGGAACCATGCCCCTGACCACCATTATTAATCCATTCACTACTGCATGGTCCTACAATCCAATCACCTCTTCAAGGCCCCATCTTTCAATTACCATAATGGGATTTCCCACCGTGTTAACGCTGTCACAATGAGAATTAAGTTACTAATATATGAACTTGTGGGGGACACAATTCAATCAATCCACAGCATTCTGTCCTGGCCCCCAAAATTCATGTCCTTCTCACAGGTAAATACATTCATTCCATCTCTGAAGTCTTAACTTATTTCAACTCAAAAGTCCAACGTTCATAGTCCCATCTGTGAAATCAAAACAAGTTACCTACTTCCAAGATACAATGGTGGGACAAGCAGAGGGTACATATTCCCATTCAAAAGAGAAAAATAGGCCAAAGGAATGGGGTTACAGGTCCAAACAAGTCTGAAATCCAGCAGGGCAGACATTAATTCTCAAAGCTGGCGAATCATGTATCTTGACTCCATATTCAACAACCTCTACATGCTCGTGTGGGGGTTGGGTTTCCAAGTCCTCAGGTAGCCACTTCTATGGTTTTCCTGGTCTGAGGCTATGCTTCAGCTCTTGCAGGCTGCCATTGCATGCTGGTAGCTCTACAATTCTGGGGTCTCCATGACAGTCCCTCTCTCATGGCTCAGCTAGGCATGACCTTGGTGGGGTTTTTCTGCTGTAACTCTGACCCCACGTTTCTCCACATTGCTCTAGCAAAGGATGTCTGTGGTGACTGTACCCCTGTGCCATCTCTTCCTGGGTCTCCAGGCTTTTCCATACATCCTTTGAAATCGAGGTGGAGGGTTCCAAGCCTCCACAGCTCTGGCATTCTTGGAGCCTACAGACCTAACACCACAGTGATGCTGTCAAGGCTTCTGGCTTGTGTTTTCCAAAGCTGCAGGTCCAGCCACACCTGGGGCCAATTTAGCCACGACCGAAGCAGCCAAAGTAGCTGGGTGCCAGTGTGGGGAGCAGCATCCTGAGGTGGCCCTGGGCAGTGAGTCCATGGAGGGCACCTCGGGCCTGTTCCCTGAGACCACTCTGTCTCCCTAAGCCTCTGGGCCTGTAATGGAAGACGCAGCTGCCAAGATCTCTGAAATGCTTTCAAGGTCTTTTTTCCCTTCTCTTGATAATTCCTTTCTTCTGTACTCATATCCTCAGCAAATAGTTGCTGGGCTCCACCATTGAATTGTTCTCCTGAAAATGCTCTCTGCTTCTCTATCACATGGCCAGGTTACAAATTTTCTAAATCTTTATGCTTGGCTTCCCTTTTAAATTCTGGCTTTACATCATTCCTTTGCAGCTGTAACTCAGCATAGGCTGTTACAAGTGGCCATAACAGCACAGGCTGTGACAAGTCACTAGCTTCCTTAATAATATGCTGCTTAGAAATTTCTTCCAACAAGTACCCTGGGTCAGTACCTTGAAGTTCCACATCCCGTAAAGCTTGGGGCATGAACAAAATGCAGCCAAGTTCCTTACCAGTTCATAGCGAGGCTAATCTTTGCTCTGGTTTCCAAAAAACTCCTTCTTACTTCTATCTGAGACACCCCTAGAATGGTCTTTACAGGTCCATATTTCCATAAGCATTCTGGTCACCACCATTTAACCAATCTCTAAAACTCTCCCTGGTTCTCTTAACTCTCCCCAACATCTAGGCATTTGTTGGGGGCCTGAAGCCTCACACCCCTTCTTGTGAGACCGCTCCTCCTTGACAATCTGCTCAGATGGCCGTGCTTTACATGATAACTGCCTCGAAATCTTTATGCCAGAAACTGATTGCTCCTGGCTATGCAAGTTAATTTGCAAGTGACCTTTTATCCTTCTCTAGAAACTGTTTAACCATAAACATTCTGGGTGGCAACCTTTACTTTGAATGTCCTGTCTTTGTCTCTCCTCAAGATATTATCATATCTTTACATTCCAGACCCTTTGCAGCATGCCTGCCTTCTCCTATATAAGATGTAACCTAAGAATCAATAAACGAGACTTGATCAGAATACTGTCTTGTCTCAATTTCTCGTGTCTCTTGTCCCATCCAATTCCCACTCCCCCCTCCAGGGTCTGCGTTGAATATCCCGCGGGTCGGGACATTTTTGGCGCCCAACGTGGGGCCTGGATACGGGGGACAAAGTGAGGAAGAAGGCGCATAGGAGGGTCGACCACTGAAAATGAAAGAGTAAAACCTTCATCCGCCGCGGGAACCTGCTGCGTCAGGATAAGGTGAGTAAGAGCGCCTGATAATGGGACAAGAATTAAGAATTAAGAATCAAAAATTAAGAATTAAGAATTAAGTTGTCATGACGTGTACATAAGACAGTTACAAAAAGCTTTAAAGACACGAGGAGTAAAGGTTAAAACAAGTGATCTATTAAGATTTTTTGATTTCGTGAAGAATTTTTGTCCTTGGTTCCCAGAAGAAGGGACTACTAATTATAAAAGGTGGTCTTGAGTTGGAGATATCTGTGGGTTCCGGGGTGCTGAGGATAGAAGCTGAGATAGCAGAGTGTGAGATATTAGTGGCCCAGGAGACAAAAGTGGAGACTTCAGGGGTCTCAGGGCCAGAGGCTGGTGAGGCAGGAGTCACAGCATGAAGAAGTTGCAGATAAGTTTTTCTGTTAAGAAAAGAGAATACAGTGCTAGGAAGTGTAAATAGCGAGCAGCTTACTAAGATATTGCTTAGCGTTTTAGGTTTGTAATTTTGATAATGTTAAAAGATATGAGGAAAAAGGAAGACTTAAAGCTTGAGAGAAGAAAAAAAAATGCTTATAGAACAAGACGGAGGTTGAGAATGAACCTTTTTCATGGAAAGAAAAAAAAAATTCTTTAAAAAAGATGTTGAAAGGAAGAACAATGGAAAATTCCCTATCTAAGAATAAGAGCCTTTTTCAGATTTTGTTAACCGGCTAATGACAACAGCAGATAGGTTGTTAGGCAATGCAGATGCCAATCTTGATTGCATAAAACAATTGGCTTTTGAAAATGCTAATCCTGCATGCCAGGTGGCCATTAGGCCCTGCAAAAATAAAACTGACCTTCAAGGATATATTCGTCTTTGCTCGGACATTGGCTCCTCTTATCAACAAGGTTTAGCCATGGCCGCAGCCCTCAGTGGACAAACAGTAAAGGATTTTTTAGCTAATAAAGGCCAAAATAATAAAGGTTGCTTTAAATGTGGCAAGCCTGGTCATTTTGCTAAAAACTGTCAGGAATACCAGACAAAAGCCGTAGTCACCAAGCCTCCTGGACTTTGCCCACGATGTAAGAAAGGAAAACATTGGGCAAATGAATGTAGATCCAAAACTGATGCTCAGGGAAATCCCTTACTGTCCCCTCAGGGAAATGGGAAAAGGGTCCAGCCCCAGGCCCCGAACCAAAGGGGGGCTATCAAGTTTCTCTCAGCCAACAATAACAATCCGTTTCAAATCTCACTAGAGCAACCCCAGGGAGTGCAGGAATGGACCTCTCTTCCACCGCCCGTACAGTATTAACTTCTGAAATAGGACCTCAAATTTTAAATACAGGGATCCGCAAAAAAAAAAAAAAATCCCCAAAACTAGGGGAGATTGGCTTTCAAAGAGCAATAAAACAGGCTCAAAAAGAAGGCAATTTCT
>NW_007733331.1:22796-34274 GCF_000696425.1 Galeopterus variegatus | reverse complement strand
CAATAAACGAGACTTGATCAGAATACTGTCTTGTCTCAATTTCTCGTGTCTCTTGTCCCATCCAATTCCCACTCCCCCCTTCAGGGTCTGCGTTGAATATCCCGTGGGTCGGGACAGGCATTTTCTAGGCTATTACTCCAAATTTCTCTGGCCTTTCCTCAACACCCAGTTCCAAAGCTATTTCTACATTTTCAAGTATTTGTTATAAGCAAGACCCCACTCCGCTGTTACCAATTTTCTGTATTAGTTCATTTCTGTTGCTTATAGCAAAATACACAAAACTGGGTAATTTGTAAGAAAATGAAATTTATTGCTTACAGTTTTGAAGTCCAGAGTCTAGGGAACACATCTGGGGGAGGCCTTGGTGGTGGCGACAGTGACCCAGGGGTCTCATATAGCACAAAATGGCAGAACAGAGAGAAACTCTCACATGCGCTCCTTTTAAAGCCCTCAGAAACATGCCCCTGACCACCATTATTAATCCATTCACTACGGAATGGCCCAACAATCTAATCACCTCCTCAAGGCTCCACCTTTCAATACCATAATAGCATTTCTCACTCTCTTAACACTGTCACAGTGGGAATTCAGCCTCTAATATATGAACTCAGGGGGACACAATTCAATCAATCCACAGCAGACATATTCCAAGCTGCTAATTCAAGGCTTGGGAGTCCACAATCTTCGTGCTCCAGAAAACAATTCATATGTTCTAATATTTACTGTCTGGAAAAAGAAGACAAGATTTGAAACTTTTGCTCTGAGTTCAAATGTTACATAAAATAGCCTGGGCTCCTAAAACACTCACAAGCTGCTAGAGTCATAGGTTCAGTCTTGCCCCTTTAATTCGAGGTCATTTCAAAACTATGCATGGATCCACTATCTGTGGATCAGTGACCAGGTGGGTGCAGAGGAAGGAGATTGTTACAATGGACTGGAAATGGCTCTGTTCACCTGAGACTAGAAAGGGGATTTTAATAGCAGAAGAAAAATAAAACCAAATATACTTAGGTTCTGAACATTTGGAGAACTCAGAACAGGTTGTGTGCTGGTTTGCAGTGCCCCAAATGATAACGATGCATTTCTATATGGTCCTTGGTGATAATGCAATATGATACAGATTGCAGGGGTCATACTAAAGAAACTGATTTTTCTTTTCTTTTGGCTTTAGCTAATTTA
Source organism: Galeopterus variegatus (assembly GCF_000696425.1). Taxonomy (NCBI): domain Eukaryota; kingdom Metazoa; phylum Chordata; class Mammalia; order Dermoptera; family Cynocephalidae; genus Galeopterus; species Galeopterus variegatus. Next base: position 33,095 of record NW_007733331.1, on the reverse strand, counting down.
CCTATCTTTTTCCTGAAATGCCAGTTTGGGGCATTTTATTCAAGAATAAGACTAAAAAGATAATAAAAGCCAAATGAGGGCTTGGCACATTCCTCACAATGTAATGAAACCAGAGTAATTGAGAGAGTCAGCAAATCACAGTTATCAATCAAATGGTGAATGCAGTAGGTACAGATGCCAGGTCTGATTTGCTGTTATGATCCAGAGATCCTGTTTTGTTTTTGTTATTGATTATTTTTCTTTGGTGTTTGCATTATTCTTAAAAACAGAACAACACACACACTGTCCCACTAGGTCATAATTATACTTCAACTTAGGAGTATGTATCAAAAGTGACAGGATAGGTTCAATTTTTAAAAGGAATCTGCCTAACAAATATCTGGACCTAAAAGAGTAAATGAAGCAGATGACATAATTGCAAATATAAATAAAAAGAAAACAGGCACTTCAATTAGTGCATCAGTTAGTCTGGATAGATTGAAAACTCACTTCCCACTCAACTCTAAAATTAATCCTCTTTGACAATTGGAGAGATGTTACTGCAGTGATTTCAGAAATAGCGAATTTACCAAAAAATTTAAGAGAATAGGATAAATCCCAGAACTTTGGATTTAAAGAAAATGTTGTTCCTACTGAATTTTCATATGTCTCCTTTTCTTTCCTTTATTTGATCTTGTTTTTATCTAGAAAACACAGTAAATTGTCTTTTTTTGTTTCCTTTTTTCTAATTAAAGGAATGTTTCATAGATTCAGGCTAAATTCAGAACAAAAGTAATCTTACTCCAGTTCTGGAATTAAAAAACGTGAAGCTCAAAAGTTTTGAGATTTTTGGTTGCAAATATTTTACTAAATGTTAATGTTGACAAATGAGTCATCCAAGTCTCAGTTCTTATCATTTAGTTTCTGATGAAAAAAGGAACTGGCTTTAACTACAATTTAAGGGAAAGAACAGTTGCTTCTCTCCTACTGATAAAAATTTCAGCACTATAGGCAAGTTCCCTTGATGCTAATATAGATATGGTGGGCCCAACAGACAGGTGGAGTTGGCAAATAAATGTTCATTCCTTCCTTTTATGACTCAATGTTATCATAAAGGAAATCGAGAACATTTCCACAACACAGCTGTGTGGGATTCTCCAGCTCCTCTATCATGATAACACAGTCTTTTACTCCCCTGCAGTTTGGCAACCAGTGGAGAGCTGAGTAGGAGACATAAGATTTCTCTTGATTTCTTAGCTCCGCTAGAAATGTAAGTTGTTTCAGTTTGCTACATTTTTCTTTTTTTTGCTTTGCCGAGATAATTTTTTAAATTAATTAATTATTATTATTATTATTTTTACATTCTAAGATGTTGTGGAGCAGTTAGGGTGGAGGAGGAGAGAAGAAGGGGGAGGGAGATAGGGTGTGGAGACAAGAAGGGGGGAGGGGGCATGGCCGAGGCCTGTGGCATCCCCCTCATTCTGGCAGAGGAGCCAAGGGGGCTTCTGGCAGTGGCTCAGTCATGGCTAGACTGGATGTGGACACCACGGGGACGTGGCTGAGGCCCACAGTTCCCTGCATCCCAGCTTGGGAGCTAAGGACACTTCCGTTGGTGGCCTGTTGGTCATCGCTGGGCTGGATGTGCACACTGCCCTGGCTTGGGAGCCCAGGGTGCTCCGGCTGTGGCCTGGTGGTGGTGGCTGGGCTGGATGCTGATGTCCAGGGGGTGTGGTTGAGGCTCTTAACCCTCTCCCCACCTCGGATTGGGAGTCCAGGGGGCTTCCGGTCCTTCTAGGTTTTATAGGTGTTCTTTGGTGGTGTTAGACCTTCACTGGTTAAAATCAAAATTTTGTTTCTGATCTGTGGGTTTTTTATTTTTTCTTTCAGTTCTGTGTTGGATTATTAGCTACCCCCACCACTTAAACTCTACCCTGGAACTAATTCGTTGTTCTTTCATTACTTCTAAAATGGGGGAACTTCCTGTGGGGGTCAGCACTTGAACCCTGAGGTTGAGCTAAATTGCTGCTCTGCTGATTCACTGGGCAAGGCTTTTTGTGCAGCTCAATTTTTAATTGTTGACCTTGTAAGCACTTCCAGGTCTTGTGAGGTCTAGTATACCTGAGTTATATGGAAACTCTGTTCTGGGAGTGAGTTTTTCCAGCAAACTGCACCCCCTGCTGTTCTATATCCCTGACCAGTATCCACTGAGTGGTCCTATGCTGACTGGGGGGCAGGTCAGCTGTCCATGCTATGCCCCAATGTTCCCCTAGTGTGCCTGTTTCCACCAACCCCTACACTCCAAAAACCCCATAGGAAAGGCCATGCACTGGTGCCTTACAATGACTCACCGGCCTCTGAGTGGCTCCTTTTTAAAATTGCCTGTGGCCCCTCATTCCTATGTGTGTCCACAGGAACACTGTTAGTGGTCTTGCTGGCCTGGGGGACACCAAGGCCCTTTTCTCCTGTGCAGCCTCCAACCAACTTCATACGAAGGGCACTGCTGTGACTTTTGCCAGCTCTTGCTCCATGTGCTCACCAGGGACAGCCTTGAAATGGCTGGGACTCGAAATGGTCAGAGAGGTCCTTTCTTTCTCTCATCATGGCTTCTCCCGCCTTCATGAACCCCATAGTTCTCTCTTCCTCTTCCCCTGGGCTCTAGTGGCCCCAGCTTGACAGTTGTTGCTTTTTAATAGTTGTAAATTGGTTGGTTGTGGGAGAGATTAACACCGGGGACTGTCTATTCTTCCATCTTGATCAGAAGTCCCAATTTTCTACTTCTATCAATTCTGAGTCTCTGAAGTTATTTGTAGGATACTCTAGCATGTAGAATCATAATTCTAAGACTGAATAAGATTTTAGAAATCATTCAGTCAAAGTCTGCATCTCCTCTCTAGTCCCTTGACAAGTCATTTTCCAGTATGTGACTGTACACCTAATAGAAGGAAACTTAACACTTTCCAAAGAGACTTTTCTATTTTTGAAGACTACTAGTTTTTAAAAGATTTTTCATTATATTTATTTTTAAGCCTCCCAAAATATAATTTTTACTTATTACTCTTAATTTTGCACTTTGAGGTCATCCCTAAGAAACTGATTCCATTTTATGCAAACACACCCCTAAATTTTTGAAAGCAGTCATCACATTTACTAGGGTGATGATCTTATTCTTTTAATAATTCCTCCTGTGACAGTCTCAAGCCTTTTCTCTTTTAGACAGAATGACTCAGCTCAATGCCCAGTGTGATCAGATCATTGAGGAGTAAAGTGGGCCTGCTACCTCTGTTGGCCTGATGGCTTGACTTTGTCAGATACAGTTTATATCTTTTTGTGATTTCAGCCCAACCTCAGAGAGAAATTGAAGACGTTGCTGGCTCAGCAAGCAACACAGTTAATGTAGACACATAGTAATAATTTATACTTTTAATTTCCTCCAGACAAAAAGGATTTTTGAGAAAAAATCCACAGATTAAAAAGTCAAATTTGTCTTCCCCCATCAGTCAATGACGTTTGCACTCGCCTACCTAACCAGACTCAATATTTTACAAGTGTCCTCTAATCTTCACCTTTGCTTTATCCAATGAATTATCTCATTTCACTTATTCCTGCTACCACTATTCTGGTCCTGGGACCTCATGGCTAAACTAAAGGCTCAGACTCTTACAGTTTGATGTGGCCTTAGTGGCACTTAGCTCAAACATGCATATAGCTTGAATCCACTCCAAGTCTCCTTTGAATTAAGTGAGAGCAACAAGGAATAGAAAATTATAACAAACTGAAAAGCTCATACCAAGTCCAAAATGGTCCCTAATCTATTTCCAGAGATTCTTGCACAGGAGAATAAAGGTTCAGCATTGTCAGGTCCATGTTTTCGAGAGAAACACAAATCCATATTTTTGAATACACTTCTTTACTTTTTTAGAGGCAAGTGTTTTGTTTTGGTTTGGTTTGGTTTGGTTTTGGTTTTTAAGTTGGTCCTGCCTCCCAAATATATCTTCTGGTCAGCTCTAGCTCATGGACCTTTGGTTTAGAATCTCTGTTCTATAGTCACATTTTCAAACACAAATCCATATTTTTGAATACACTTCTTTACTTTTTTAGAGGCAAGTGTTTTGTTTTGTTTTGGTTTGGTTTGGTTTTGGTTTTTAAGTTGGTCCTGCCTCCCAAATATATCTTCTGGTCAGCTCTAGCTCATGGACCTTCAGTTTAGAATCTCTGTTCTATAGTCACGTTTTTGCAGTTGTCTCAATTATTCTTATAATAACCTAAAGTGAATATTACTTAGAAACTAAAAATGATATAATAGAGTATGCAACAACTTTGCAAATACTTATGATACAATGTTAAATAAAAAGATAAAATCATATGTACCTTCTGTGTGCATATATATGTATGTATTATGGTAATGATTATATCCTTAAGACATTGATTCAGAAAAAAAGAAAAACAATGAGAAAACACGAAAAATGGAATGGCGAGTTTGGATGGAAAGACTGTGGTTAATTTAAATTTGTTCTTTTTGCTACTCGACATTTTGATTGTCTTCTATAAGCCTACATAGCTTCTAAAAAGTAAAAAAGCTATAAATATATCTGAACTATTATATGTAAAGAAAGGAAAATCAGAACACAAGACTATAGCAATATCTTGACATGTTAACCTTCCCCTGTAGCATGTCTGTACTTTTCAGTCTTCTCATTTTCTTTTTTAATGCTAACACATTTGAATCACCTATTTTTCAGAAGAAATTTTGGTAAAAAGACTAGAAATGTTGTAACATTAATTTAAAAGGAATAAAAATGGAAAATGAAAATACTGTATTTATTAATAAGAGTGTAAAATGAGAGTCATAAAGTAGATATAAGAATAATCTTATTTTGGCCCATCCTAGTAGGATTTAACTTATTCAAAGATAGCATTTTTTGAGTACTTACTCAAGGTGCTATTATCTCCATTTTAATGATAAAGAAACTCAGACCTGGTGAGGTCAACCAAACATCACGGAGGTACTAAATGCTGGAGATAGGGTCCAAACCCATTCATCCCCCCTCCAAAGTTGTTGTGACTGCCTACTGCTTAGAAGTAAAAAAAAAAACTCAACTCAAGAAAACTAAACAAACAAAAAAACCTGCTCCACTCACCCTGCCACCCAACAAAGCAATACAAAGCAAAATTAGGATTTGGTGCTTTTCTACTATCTCTCTCTCTCATCAGACTTGTAGCATATCAAATGGACCTGTCATCATGATCCACAGTTTCTACTGAACGGTTCATTTTGGCTGAGATTTCTTTCTTTCTTTTCTTCTTTTTTCCTGCTCTCTACACCCTGTCATGCAGTGATTACGACTGCCTATTTTGAAAGTCAGAGGCCACTGTACACTTCCCTGTTGTACAGCTATTAGAAAACTCAAAGGACTACTTGATTTGCAATGTCTTTATTGAAGACAATACAAACAGCAAATAAGCCACGACCCTGTTGTAGTAAATTCAGTTAACATAATATTGTACAGGCTGACTAACTCCACATATTAAGCATGTTCTTTTACCTTCTATTCTTGATGATTTGATATCTGGAGCCCAGGAGGGACTGCCATTTCCAGGGTTAGTGAACAGAGATAGCAAAGGACTCACTTGTAAGGTGCCTTTCACATGCAAACTAACCAATCCAGAGCCCATATACCAACCACCTCTTCTATCAGGCTTTCATACTCTTCCTCTGTCCTAATCACCACAGGGCCAGGTAGCAGACAACTAGAGACAGCTCCTATGCCCCAGAGCCTGCTGAAGTTATTCAAACTAATACTTGATGAATGACTTAATCTAAAACTCAGTGTTCTCATCTATGAATAGGAATAATAATTGTAACTCAATAAAATAAGTTTGATAATTAAATAAGATGGATCCAAAGCACTTTCTCAACTGCCAAGCATTAGATATTAGCCTAATTAGGAAAAAATTCCTCCCCCCATTACACTAATAGTAAATGCACCCATGGCTAATAACACATTTCTAAACAGTAATTGTATTTGCATTGTTATCATATTAAACACAATTAGTCATTTAATTAATATGAACATAGAGTATTAAAATAACAACTTTAAGTAAATATTTATCTTGTACTCTAAATGTCACTTTCTTGCAGGAAGCCTTCTGCAATCCCTGAAATCCCAATGAGTACACTTTATGGCATTCCTAAACATCCTTTATTTCCTCTGTCCTTGTAAACCCCTCTCTTCAGCCCAATGTACTTTTTGTCTATTTGTGTGTGTCCTCCACATTACCATAAAGGCTTTGAGTACAGAAAACATTATCATTCTTGCCTGTCATTATAACCATGAAGTCTAACAATTAGGTCTGGCATTTAGCAGGCACTCAAAATGAAAATTAATTCATCTTTAAATTGGCACTGTAGTCCTCACAAAGTTTTTTATTCAACATTCCATTACAAAATATGAATTCTCAATTTTTCACACGTTTGTTGATTTCTACCAAATGGGTCTTTAAAGCATTTAATGAAAGTAACTGATTTCATAAACACATGTCTAAGGAAAATTAAATTTCTTTCACAATCCTTGTATGGTTTTGTCACTTAAATAGTTATTTTGAAAAAAAAAAAGTTATTTTGGCTGGCCATATATTCAGCATACATCCCCACAATATTTATTCAGCTTTTACTCTAAGGAGTTACCATGACATGTAATGGGGACACAATAGTTACTAAGACATAGCACCTCCCAACAAGGTGCTTACAATCTGGTGCAACTGGGGGCCAAATGCAAGGGCTTAGTGTGACACAGGGTCATACCAGGAATGTCCAACAGATAAAACAGTTGTTCCAGGGTGTTAGGTGTAGTACACGTTTACCTGCCTGGGGTTTAGTGCAGGGAAGACCATTGAACGGCTTGACCATCCAAGAATAAAGGCGGAAATAGCACCCGTGCTATGGCATGCTACATAATAATGAAAGGAGGAAGTACTAACCCACAATACAATTTTACGTAATAACTTCGTATAGCATACATTATACGAAGTTATACGATGACCCTGGAGAGTACCAAGACGCCCCACTGTCAACTGGTTTGCACAATGCAGCCTCAGCAACATGAAGAGCTCCAAACACCCTTGCCACTCTGGCTCCAACTTGGCAGAGTGTGGAGGCTGCCAGGACAAGAGCAGGAGGGGAGCCAGGGGAGCAGTGTGCCAGAGCCAGCAGGTGGCAATGGCCAGCAGCAGCGCAGAGAGGCAGATCGGTCTTTCCAGCAGTGAAGACAGCCAGCAGAGGTGGGAGCCAATGCTGCCCTTGTTATCCAATGTACAGGTATTGTTATAAATGATAGCAGAGCCCCCTGTACATTTCTCATTGGGCTTGTTAGCCAGGTGGCAGTTTAGAGTCATCTTGCTATAAGCAAAGCATATGCTACATCGTTTAACTTACATTTGAGGACAGGGAATTACATTTCTTGGAATAATGTCTTGGAGACACAATAACAATGAGTTCTGGTATTTTTATAATACAGTTCTGTAAGTTTTAATGCACATGACAGACAGCACCTAAATCAGACTTACACCACTGCTCACTAGTAGGTAAGAAAGCACTGCCAAGGCACTTTAAAAATTAGGAACTTAATATATAGGTCTGATGATTTGGAATTAGGGTCGTGCAAAATTCGAGATAGAATCAAGATAAAAATCTGGGAGTTATAAATGTCATTTTTATGTACAATCCAACATACCAATTGATGGAATACACAAAGTCTGTGTGATGCCAGTACATTTGTGTCCATGGTATACTCACCTCAAATGGCAAGACTGAAAGACACTAGACTATATGCCTCTTTTCTTAATTTTGATCTGGAATAGGATTACATATGTACTAGAGAAGTAAAAATTGTTTATTGTAAAACTGTTATAAATCCTTTTCAGAGGATAAATAATATAGAAAGCAGATGTTATCAGGGATGTTTTCCAAGCTGGAATAAGCTCCAATAAGTTATAATATGTTTCTGAAATGAACAAGGGCTATTAATCCACAAATATTCTTGCTTGCCCTTAACAATTCAGTACTTTTCTAGTACTTGTGTTCTTGAGAAATACATCAAAAATTTAAGACTGAGCCTGTGTTTAAGGACTTTGCAATGTTGTTAACAGAGCAAAACTAACAAAAGAATTAACCAGACTGTGCATTTGAGTATAGACTCTTCCTGTGATCAGAATAGGAAGAGAGGAAAGACTAGTGAGATCTGGAGGGGTTCAAGAAGGCTGCATGGAGGAGGAGGGATGAACTGGCCAGGACTTAGCATGGGTGAGATTGGACCCCAACAGCATTTTATATAGAGCCATTTTATATAGGAGGCAGAGTTTCATCTACTGGAGCATAATAGCAATTACAATGTCAAGCCTCAATCATTGAGAACCCATAGCTAGACAAGTTGTGATGGTTTTAGAAGCAGAGAAAGGAATCTTTGAATACTCTATAAATGCTGCTAGGTCCACTCAAATTCCATTTGGCTTGTTATCTGTGCTTTGGAACCACCATGTATGCCCTACAAGTCGAACTCACCCAAAAGAAGCAGCAGAGACCATATTGCCTCAAAAACCTCCTTCAGCCTCCTCTCTTTACAAAAACAATGCTTATTGTTATGGCTTTTTAAAAAGCAAGACCAACTAGAAACAGGATGGGAAAGCTTTTCTTAATTCTCTCAATCCCCAGAGGATGAACATCTGAAGTACTTTAACTAAAAGTCCTAGGACTCATGAAATAAAGTTTGAAAGTCACTGGATGGGCTAACTTACCAACACCCCTTTGATTCTGTGATCCTGAGAATAAAGTTAAGAATACCAGGTGTTAATTTGAAGTGCAAGCAAGGCTAAAGATGTATTGTCTCTAGAACACTGCATTAAACAACTAATATGAAAAATTCTGGAACTGGGGATAGGTTTCCTCCTCTTCCCACCATCATACCCAGCACCCGTCTCTCCACCCCCACACACGTTGATTCACCTTTGTTCATGTCTGCATATGTGTTTTATAATTATGTTAGCCTAACTCTTTCTTTTCATTTGCTATTCTCAACTTCGACTTGCTAACATGGGGATTGTTGACACTTTTATTCAAGAGTTTCGAGAAAGGTAGCTTCAGCCATTCCCCATCACAGGAAGCAGTAAACATTTCAACATGACAGAGTCATTTCACACATCTCCTTGCTGTTTCTAAGCAGCATCTAGCACAACTTGTTTAAAACTGCTACTTTCTGGCCTTAGATTTGCTTCATGTTAGGTTTTGGGGTGAAAAGAAATAGAACATTTTGAGCTTAATTCCTCTCTGGTACTGTTCTCAGCTCATCTTGTTTCATTCTGTTCTGAGACATCTGGGCAAACTCTAATGTATAACTCACAGCTCTCTCCTGACGTTTGCTGGGCCCACAGTAAAGTTCCACATCCTGCTCTGTATGTGTAAGCACGGCCACTGCTCTCAGCTGGGACAGTAAGCAGGATGTGTCTGAATTGGGACAGTCACACTTACTTGCCTCTCTCTCTGGGACATGACACCTGTTTTTGAGAAAGCAGCCTAGGGTTTGGAGGGTGATCTGGACCATGAAACAGAGCCATGTGGACAATGGCTTTTCAAGGGATCCCAGAGGACCCACTGGCTGAACAGGACTGAAGGTGCAGTTCCTTGTATATACCCTCTCCCCACCCCCTTCCCAGCTGAGATAATTAAAAAAGGTTCATTTACATCATAATACAGAGGCTTCAAGCACTGTCAACTGGAATGTCTTCTTTCTAATCCTCAAACAGAACGAGCCTGTTTCAGCCATTGGAGAAATCTTGTCCTAATTGTTCCTTCCACCTGGGACTCTCATGCTTCGCATCTTCTCAGCGGTGGCTGTTTCTCATTCACTAGCTCTTGGCACTCAAATAGCTCCTCCTCAGAGAAGTCTTCCTGACCACTCTGTCAACAGGCCAGCAGGCTACCCCCCACCCCAATATTCTCTAACACATTTTTCTGTTTTGTTATCTTTATAGCACTTATCAAAATCTGAAATGCAGTAGTTAATTTTTTTGTTATTTTTTTCATCAGCTGCTCTGTACGAAAATATGTTTCATGTGATCATTGACTTAATCATGTCATCATTAACCTGATGTACCTTCAGAATAATGTTTGGCACAAAAGTATGCACCCAAAATATGTAGGATGAATAAATGAAGTATTTGTTGCTTTCCAATATTATTTTCCAATTTTGGCTCCACTTACTCTGTTTCCTACCCACTCCTTCCTTTACTTCCTCCTCCCTCCTGAAGTTGGAGCAGAGAACTTAGACG
>NW_007733331.1:16731-19661 GCF_000696425.1 Galeopterus variegatus | reverse complement strand
CTGAAATGATTTAATAATAGATTTTTTTGTTTGTGATTATTAAGAAAAATTATAGCCACAATGTCTACTGAAGTAAAATCAGTTGGGGGAACTGAGGAAAGAGGTTCCTCCTACCAAACTAGCAAATTATTGACAGGTGACAAAACATGTAGAAAACAAACAAACAAATCATTCAAAAGCATTCATGACCACACTGTAAAGACAGTAGATTATTTAAACATTTCTATTTAGTGGTGCTCCAGCTCCCAAGTATGTGTGCAAGTTAAATGGGAAAAGACTTTGTTAATTAGGCAGCTTTGTATTTTCTGCCTCATGAAGTCTTTGACTTATGTCAGTTCTCAGGCAGAGGTAGCGAGGGAGGTACTCACTTTCCTGGTGACTGGTGATCACCACAGATCCATGACATACCTTCTTGTTTTACAGGCTTGGGCATTTCACACAGAGAGTGGCCACCTGTGCTGGGACTCAGGGCAGTTTTATGACCTCAATACAGAGAAAGTAACACAATTTTTAAAACCTTAGTTGTTCTCTGACCTGATGGAAGTGCTTTCGGGGCGCTGGGCTGACATTCTCTTATAGTAGCTAATAACATGATTATAATATATTCTGGAATGCAGAAGAATATTTTACACAGTAGCTTGAGAATAATTTATAACATGAGTATTCCTGATACCTTAAAATATTAACTTTTAAAATAATGTAAATATCCTTGATAATTTTTTCTTATTGAACCATTATACTGTATTATGAAAGTCTTTATTCTTATGCTTTCTATTTTGAACAATATTCCTTCTTCTTTATACCTATTCATATCAAATCAATCCACCCTTACACCTCACCTTGTAATAGCATTTCTCTACCACAAGACTTATCCTGCTCACTTCATGCCAGGTGGTCTTTCTCCTTTGAACTCCTAATGTGATGCTGCACAAAGTATTGTCTACAGACACCACTAAAAGTTTTAAAAAAATAACAAGACACAAACTTGGAAAATGTATTTGCATTAAGCATAATTAACAAAGGATTGGTATACACCAATTCTTATGTGTGGTATATAGCACATATAATAAATTACCAAAATTATAAGCCAAAGACAAACAACATAACAGGAAAATTGCAAAAAGCAAGAATAAGCATGTCACCAAAGAGAAATTGTGTGTGATGAATAAATATATGAAGAGATAATCAATCTCGCTAGTGATCAGCAAAGTGAAAAATAAGGCCATAGTGAGACACCATTTTATACCTACTAAATCGGCAAAAATTGAGAAATCTGACAGCACCAATATTTGAGACAATGTAGATTAATGAGAACATTTAAGCGTTTTGTGAGATTATAAATTAATATAAACATTTTGAAAAACCATTTGACATTATCTTGTGAAACTGAACATTGTGCATGTCCTGAGAACATTTTGTCCTCATTTCATTCATTCCTGGATAGACACCCAAACTTGTGTATCTGCAGACAAAAAATGTTGAAGAATGCACATGGTGGTCATGATAACCTTGTTCATGAAAAGAAAACAGCTGGAAGCAAAGCAAGCATCCATCCATGGTAGAATGAATAAATAAATGTTTGTATACTCAATAATACAACAGTGCATAGAAGTGAAAAGGTATGAACCATAGCTATTCACAATATGCATGAATTTTAAAACATAATATCAGGTGAAAATGCAAGTGCCAAAAGGTAATATACATATAGTGTTATACTATTTTTGTAAAATCAATTTTAGGAATTTTCTATAAAACATGAATCTCCCAGTAGGCAACTATATGACTGGCATCTGAAACATAGAATTTGAGCCTAAATCTATAACTTACTTGATGAATGACTTAATCTAAAACTCAGTGTTCTCATCTATGAATAGGAATAATAATTGTAACTCAATAAAATAAGTTTGATAATTAAATAAGATGGATCCAAAGCACTTTCTCAACTGCCAAGCATTAGATATTAGCCTAATTAGGAAAAAATTCCTCCCCCCATTACACTAATAGTAAATGCACCCATGGCTAATAACACATTTCTAAACAGTAATTGTATTTGCATTGTTATCATATTAAACACAATTAGTCATTTAATTAATATGAACATAGAGTATTAAAATAACAACTTTAAGTAAATATTTATCTTGTACTCTAAATGTCACTTTCTTGCAGGAAGCCTTCTGCAATCCCTGAAATCCCAATGAGTACACTTTATGGCATTCCTAAACATCCTTTATTTCCTCTGTCCTTGTAAACCCCTCTCTTCAGCCCAATGTACTTTTTGTCTATTTGTGTGTGTCCTCCACATTACCATAAAGGCTTTGAGTACAGAAAACATTATCATTCTTGCCTGTCATTATAACCATGAAGTCTAACAATTAGGTCTGGCATTTAGCAGGCACTCAAAATGAAAATTAATTCATCTTTAAATTGGCACTGTAGTCCTCACAAAGTTTTTTATTCAACATTCCATTACAAAATATGAATTCTCAATTTTTCACACGTTTGTTGATTTCTANATATAATAAATTACCAAAATTATAAGCCAAAGACAAACAACATAACAGGAAAATTGCAAAAGGCAAGAATAAGCATGTCACCAAAGAGAAATTGTGTGTGATGAATAAATATATGAAGAGATAATCAATCTCACTAGTGATCAGCAAAGTGAAAAAATAAGGCCATAGTGAGACACCATTTTATACCTACTAAATCGGCAAAAATTGAGAAATCTGACAGCACCAATATTTGAGACAATGTAGATTAATGAGAACATTTAAGCATTTTGTGAGATTATAAATTAATGTAAACATTTTGAAAAACCATTTGACATTATCTTGTGAAACTGAACATTGTGCATGTCCTAGGGTCCTGCCATTTCATTCATTCCTGGATAGACACCCAAACTTGTGTATCTGCAGACAAAAAATGTTGAA
>NW_007733331.1:14640-16463 GCF_000696425.1 Galeopterus variegatus | reverse complement strand
AAAAAAAAAAAGTTATTTTGGCTGGCCATATATTCAGCATACATCCCCACAATATTTATTCAGCTTTTACTCTAAGGAGTTACCATGACATGTAATGGGGACACAATAGTTACTAAGACATAGCACCTCCCAACAAGGTGCTTACAATCTGGTGCAACTGGGGGCCAAATGCAAGGGCTTAGTGTGACACAGGGTCATACCAGGAATGTCCAACAGATAAAACAGTTGTTCCAGGGTGTTAGGTGTAGTACACGTTTACCTGCCTGGGGTTTAGTGCAGGGAAGACCATTGAACGGCTTGACCATCCAAGAATAAAGGCGGAAATAGCACCCGTGCTATGGCATGCTACATAATAATGAAAGGAGGAAGTACTAACCCACAATACAATTTTACTTTCTACAATGTGATTGGCATTTACATGGTGGCACCCAGCTCCACAGCAGTTCTCAGTATTATGACACGAGGAAGTGATTGTGTACTCTGAGACGGGAAGCTTCAAAGCAAACCCTTGCACAGTTTAAAATCTTCAATAATGAATATTCAGAATTACACTAGAAAAAACTTTCTTTGTCACTGCTTCTCACACCTAAAACAGAATATTTTTTAATTGTGCCACAACCAAAAATAATAATAAATCTTTAAATGACACTTGAGTAGGCCTGAAGATTCTGAATTACTTACATCACATCTTTTACACAGAGAACTGAGAATAATGAATTATCTCTGATTTAAACTATCTGTAACTTGTTCCAGTGACTGTTTTTCACTCTCTGAGGAATAATCAATTGATTAGAAAGTCAAGGGAAAAATACACTGTGCCTTGCACCACACACAGTTAATGAACTATGGTAAATTAAATACATAGCAAGGGTTTATGATATTCGTCAGATCTGACTGTTCTTTTACCAGCTGACCATATGTTATTATACACTGTAATAAAATTTTTTTAAAAAATTTTAGAAAGAACACATGGGTTGGTTGGTTTTGAAACAGCAACATTTTTTAATTCGCAATCTGCTTCTGTAAACCGCTTGCTATGTAATAAGATAACCAGAGTAACTCCATTTTGTAAACTAACATCATTTTGTAAGATAGGTTTCCATCTCCTAGAACTAAAGATACCTACAAAAAATAAGAATTTGGGCAAAAACCCACCTGTGTCCCAGTTGCAAAAAACAGTTGAATACTTCTGTACTCTATAGCTCTGTGGTCACAAGCTTGTGCTTGTGTTAGCAAGAAAACCACAGGCTGTCAGCTCCCAGCTCCTTCCTGTGTAGGTGAGAAACAGGCTCGCTGCCTAAGACCCCTCCTCAAGTAACCACACTTCCTGCCCTTATACCCAGGTGTTATAACGACCCTCACCCAAAACTTACGGAAAGACCCTGCTAAAAGCTAACCGCAAAATTAGCTTATGTACAAAAAAAAAGGGAAAAAAAAAAAGAAAAAGGGGCCGGCCAGGTGGCACACTGCTACAGTGCGCCGCTTGGGAAGCGCGGCGGCGCTCCCACCGAGGGTTCGGATCCCACATACAGACCGGTTCCCACTCACTGGCTGAGCGAGGGGCGGGCGCAGCACCGAGGGTTGCGGTTCCGTTGCCGGTCCCGGTCCGGTACGGGCACGACACTGAGGGTTGAGATCCGTTGCCGGACACGAAAAAAGACAAAAAAAAAAGGGGGGGAAAAATTAGCTTTTGTATTGTTAGCTTGCTTGCATTGGCTGATTCAAAAATTAATGTATCTGCCCTCGCTGTGCCAATAAATACGGAGGGCAAAAGCCATTCAGGGCTGCTCTTTCTAGATTGGCATATGTAGCCCTGGCTGCCG
>NW_007733331.1:12587-14232 GCF_000696425.1 Galeopterus variegatus | reverse complement strand
ACGGGCACGACACTGAGGGTTGCGATCTGTTGCCGGACACGAAAAAAGACAAAAAAAAGGGGGGGGGGGAAATTAGCTTATGTATTGTTAGCTTGCTTGCATTGGCTGATTCAAAAATTAATGTATCCGCCCTCGCTGTGCCAATAAATATGGAGGGCAAAAGCCATTCAGGGCTGCTCTTTCTAGATTGGCATATGTAGCCCTGGCTGCCGGTAAATAAATTTCTCCTTTATATCTATCTCTAGTGGGGTACGTCTTATGTCATCCTGAGACAACCATAACAGTTTGTTTACACTGCTGGCTTTCCAAATTTGATTTTTATAATTAAATATTTTATTTTGAGATAATTGTATTTCATATATGATTATAAGAAATGACACCCTTTACCCAAATTCCCCTGATGATAACATCTTGCAACACTATAGTACAATATCACAGCCAAAATATTCACATTGCTATGTTAACATACAGAATATTTTCATAATCACAATGATCCCTCATTTTGCCCCTCTACATCCACATTCACTTCCTTCCACTCTACTCCCTCATTAATGCCTGGCAATCACTGATCTGTTATCCATTCCTATACTTTTATCATTTAAAAGATATTACATAAATGGAATCATACAATGTGTAAACTTTTGGGATTAGTTTTTTTCACTCAGCATAATTCTTTGGAGATTCATTGCTCTTGTTACATGTATCAATAATTTGTTCCTTTTCATTGCTAATAGTATCCCAGGGCACTGATGTGCCACAGTGTGTTTAACCATTCACTTCGTATTGAAGTAAACTTGAGTTGCTTCCATTATTTGCCCATTACAAGCTGCTATACATATTTGTAAACAGGTTTTTGTGTGAACGTAAGTCTTCATTTCTTTGACATAAATGCCCAGGAGTACAACTGCTAGGTCATATGCTATTTGCATGTTTGCTTACTTCTGAGAAACCCACTGTTATTCTAATTGTTTTTACCTTAATGGTATTGTGTCATGTATCTCTCACTGCCTTCAAGATTTTTTTCTTTCATCTCACTTTTTAGAATTTTAATTATGATGTACCTTGGTGTATATTTCTGTGGGTTTATCCTATTTGGGGCTCACTTAGCTTCTTGAATATGTAGATTCATGTGTCTTGTCAGTTTGGTAAGTTTTCAGCCATTGCTTCTCCACATACTTTCCTTACCCTGCTCCCTTTTTTTCTGTCCTTCCAGGATTCTGATGACAAGAACGGTAGATCTTTGGTTACAGTCTCAACGTCCCTGAGGTTCCATCTATTCTTATCAGTCTATTTTCTCTGTGTTTTTCACATTGGGTAGCTCCTATTTTTCTACCTTCCAGTTCACTGATTCTTTCTTGTGTCCGCTTCATTCTGCTGTTGGGTATTATATTTTTAAGATCCAAAATTTTCATCTGGCTTTCTTTATATCTTCTATTTATTTGCTGAAACTTGACGTTTCTTTGCTAAGACTTTCTAGTTTTTTTATTTCTCTCTAACATGTTTATAATTGCTCACTGAAGCATTTTTTTTAAGTCATGGTTGCTTTAAAATCTTTGATAATTCTTACAGCTCTGTCATATCAATGTTGTCATCTTTTTTTTTTAATTCAGTTTGAGCGATCTTCCTAGTTCTTGGCTTCAGAGAT
>NW_007733331.1:1726-11671 GCF_000696425.1 Galeopterus variegatus | reverse complement strand
GTTGTCATCTTTTTTTTTTAATTCAGTTTGAGCGATCTTCCTAGTTCTTGGCTTCAGAGATTTTCAATTGAAATCTATGCATTTTTATACTATGTTGTAATCTTTTGGATCTTAAGCCTTTGTTTGTTTGTTTTAAATCTGGCTTTCTCTTACACCACTCTGGCAGAAGAGGTGGGCACACTGTATCGTTACTGCTAGATGGAGGTAGATATTCAAGTTCCCAACTTGGCTTCCACTGATACTTGAGTGGGGCAGTCTCTTCTTCCTTCTGGGCTGGTTGGGAGTTCAGCTTTTCATGTAGTCTGTATTGACACAGCAGTACAGGTGGCCTCCTTACTTGTGAGCAATGCCAAAGTCATGACTGTCCAATCCTTCTTCTGATACCCCCTAGTGAGAAGGAGGAGTAGTAGTCCTTCATTACTGCCAGATGGGGGTGAAAGTACAGACTCCGCATGTTGTCTCGACTGACACAGGTACTATATCAGGAAGACTGGGGAAGACTCGCTCATTACCAGATAGTGTGGTTGGAAGTCCCAGCTCCCTACTTTGTATCATCTTACACTACACCTGCAGGTGCCTCATTACAGTCTCAAGAAAGTGGAAGTCTAGCCACCAACTATGCCCTTGCTGGTATGGTTGGGGGAAGGATCACTGATTTTTCTTGTTTGTTTGCATGTTTGTTTGTTTAATGGTGTTCAGCTGGAGTACAACAATTACTGTCTAAAAGTTTTCTCTGTTACAGGGCTGCCCTTTCTTGGTCCTTTGGTTAGAGAGAACAGGCTTTTGGTGCGGCTCTGTTTTCTGGGCTTTTGGCTGCTTCAGCTTCAAGTCTGTGATGTTTGAGCAAAAAGAAAACCCTGGGAACTCACCTCCCCATCATCGTCAGGTCCTGAGACCTCAAGCCAGTCTTCCTTCTTTCCATCTTTCAGAGTCTTCTTATGTTTATTTTATATATACTGTCCAGTATTTTTAGTTGTACTAATAGGAAGAATACAGAAAACTGTGTCTAGTCTACCTTTCTACAAGTTAAAGTTCCCTATATTTATCTTTCGCATTTATATTTTCTAGCAAAAGAAAAACCACAAATAAAGCTTTTGTGAGAAAATGTAATTGNAAGACCCAAAGACACAATAACCTTGTGTTAAAGTAGCTTAAATTTGCAATTCAAGATAGGAAATCAATTTCGGAGTCAGAAAATCTGAATTTGAGTTCCGGCTTTTCTGCCTGCTATTAGCCAAATGATTTAGCCTCCCAAGCCTCATTTTCTCAATGGAAAATTGGGACAATTATCCCTCATTTCCATAGTCTCTCATTTCTCATAATTAAATGAGAAAATATGCAGCATAACTACTTCCATCTTAAATGCTTGCTATGAGGCAGGCAACGTGCTATATATGTCTTCACTTGCACAAAAACTACTGAAATTATAGTTCTTACCATTAGTTTTTGTAGCTGTCAGCTTTGTGCTATTTTGGTTCTATTTGATATGTAAGAATAACTTATACTCCTTAGGACTCTGGGGGACATTAGAAAGATTAGGGGCCAGATGCCTCTGTTTATATGATTCTGTGTTCTTTATTTATGTTTTTTTAAAAATTGCAAATTCCCATATACTACAACCTCAAAATCGTAGTGTGAGAGAAGAACTCTACTGCCATAGAGAGAGAACTAGGAGCCATGAGGTCTACTCTCTGGTCCTAACTTTGCACTAATTGAAGCTAGAACTTGAGCAAGTTACATGGGTTTGGTGCACACTCAGGCCTTTTCTGTAAAATGAGAATGCTGATCTAAATAATAAACACAGGGCCTTTATCTTGTGCTGTTGTTGCTCTGGCATCCGGAAGAGCATCCGATCCTTAAGAGGTAATCAATAAATTGGATAAAATTAATGGATTAACATATTTGGATAACATATTACAGTTTATAATGTAGTTTTCCTATATTATCATAATTAATTTTAGCATGCACCCTGCAAGCTTGGTTGAGACCCATAAATTTCTTTCTAAGGTAAAATTTAATAATTAAAGATAATTTTCATACAATTTTGCTGATATTTAGTAGTTTACTTAATGACGGCTCCTATAGAATGTATTTGTCTAAAAGACTTGATATAGTTCCTGATAGAGACTAAATTAAAGATGAGCACATGAATTATCTTTCTCAAAAGGTTGTAAGCCTTCACAGGTTTTGAGCAGAGGAACCATGTGATCTGAGTTACATTTTTATAATTAAAAAAACCCTCTGGGTAGGGTATTTAGAACAGACCATGTGGGATAAGAGTAGAAATAAGAAAACCAAAAATGTAGGATAGAGAAGATGATGGCTTGAGCAAGGATGGTAGCAGCAGAGAGAGTGTGTCTGGGTAAAATTTCAAAGTAAGACAACAGGATTTTCTGACAAATTGGACATGAGATGCTAGAGAATGGCAGGAGTTGAGGGCGATACCAATGGTTTTTATCTGAGAAACTAAAAGATGGAAATGGAGAAGATCACAGGTTAAGCATGATTAGATGGGGTGGGGGGTGCATGCACGTGCACACACGTGCATACACATACGTGTGCCTAGGTAGAGGCGGGTGGGAGACTGGGTGGTATTGAAGGCCATGAGGCTATATGATAATGGGAAGATAAGTGGACCCAGGACATTTTAACAAAAAGAGGTTAGGAAGATAAGAAGGAAGTCAGCAAAGAAAGCTAGAAAGAACAGCCAGTAACATAGGAGGAAGACCCCAAGAGTGTAGGGTCTTGGAACTCATGAAAAGAAAGTGTTTCTTTCAAGGAGAAAGATGCGTCAAATCTTTCTAAGACGTCAAAAAGATGTGGACTCAGAACTGAAAATTATATTTAGCAACACAAAAGTATGGTAATGTTGATACAAGGAGTTTCAATGATGTGGTAGGGCAAAAGCTTGGTTGGAGTAGGATTAGGAGAGACTAAGAGGAGGAGAATTCTAAAGTACAAGTGTTGGAAACTTTTCGTGTGATCTCTTTATCAGCCACACTGTGAGGAAAACACAATAATCTAATAAGTTCTGACCAAAACATCACAGATAAATCACAATTTAAAAATCTTCTCTAGCTCTGTGATTATGTCTCCTTTCTCATTCATAGCTATTTTCTTTTTTATTGTTCTTTTACATTCCCTCATGAGGTAATTTTTTCATGATTTTTTTCAAAGAACTATGTTTTGGATTAATTCATTCTACTATTTTTTGATTTTCAATTTGAATAATTTCAGCTTTTATATTTAATAACTTTATCTTCCTAGTATCTTCTGTGTTTGTTACACTTCTTTACTAAAAATTCTCTGTCCAGTTTCTTCCCTTTTGGCCATCCATCTTTAATAAGGAGGATATAAATTTTCTTTTAAGTATAACTTTTGCTGTTATCATATGTTTTCATATTAATATATCCTTATACCAAGATTAGAATTTTTTTCATTTCCTCTTTAAGTGTATTTCTTAATTTCTATGTAAGTATGACTTTTTTCACTATCTAATTTTTAATTTCTAATTTTTTTGAATTATGAATACAGAGTGGCCTGTATAATTCCTATTTTTTTTAAAAAATACATTGAGGGCCGGCCCGGTGGCGCACTGGATAAGTGCGCCACTTGGGAAGCGCGGCAGCGCTCCCACCCGAGGGTTCGGATCCCACATACAGACCGGTTCCCGCTCGCTGGCTGAGCGAGGCGCGGGAGCAACGCCGAGGGTTGCAATCCCGTTGCCGGTCCCTGGTCCGGTACGGGGGCAACACTGAGGGTTGCGATCCGTTGCCGGACAAAAAGACAAAAGACAAAAAAAAAAAAAAAATACATTGAGATTTTCTTTGTAGATAATAACATGATTAATACAGATATCAACAATGATCATTTTCTCCCTCATTTTATCTACTGAATTTTTATTCAAGGAAATGTGTGTGCATGTGTGTATTTTTTCCTTTTTTTTCCTTCTGTGTCCCCCAACCTGTTCTATTTCACTGGATCTAACACTAATTAGACTATTCTTCCTCTCTCTGACTGCTGAACCACTTAGGAGGTTTGTTATTTTCTTTTATTCATTTAATAGGGTTTACTTCTATTTTCTGAGGTATCCTAAAGGGCATGGATATCACAAAAAATCTCTAATTCCTGAGGTACCTGAATAGGAGGGGCACATGGATGGCTCAGTGGGGAAGGTGGTAGAAGTGTTAAAAAAAAATGCCAAAATAATTTTTTCATAAGCCTCTTTTGTCCTTGAAGTAATATTTTGTCTTTGAAACAATATTTGTTTGCTTTTTACACTACTCTGGCCTTTAATCACAACTTGCATTTTTGGCTTCTGTAACCAAGCTTGCTTATCTGCCTAGATCACATAAATTCTGAGAAATGAAACTTACTGCTATGCTAGCCTTGTAAATGTGTTGCCTATAAAAGCTTTGTGAGACCTGAGCTCAGGGTCCAGATTTCCAAGCATTAGCTTGTCTGGGCTCACTGGCATAATAAAATACCTGACTCTGCAGTGCTGACTGCTTCTTGGTCCAGTCCATTTCCATAACAGAAGCTCTTCAATAGGTCTCCTGTTCTTTATGCCAGGACAGACACACCAAATAGGACAGAACATCAGGACTCAACCCCAGCTGTCCCTAGGTCTCAGCATTTCCTGGACCAAAAAGACAAGGAGCTGGAAGTGAGAAGTAGAAAGAAAGAGGATTTCATTTAGGTTATCTTTTCCAACAATCACCTGACCACAGGTGTTGTCTCAGCTTATGGTATTTTACAGATCCTATTTCAATAACGAAATACATAAATAAGTATTTTTAAGAGTCATTTTTAAAAAGCTATGCCACACGAAACATAATTTAACACTAATGACTTTTTAAATAAAAATAATACATTTCCAAAAACAATATTTGATATGTCATATTACAGAAGTCCAAACTCTGAGCAGTTGCTCCAAATGTAATTTAAAGAGGGAATCTGGGATTACATTAGTCAATAGCACCACTTATGAAATTTATTCATTGTATCATTTTATCTATTGCAGAAAATAACTTAAAATGAGAAATGTGAAAATTATTGAGTATTTCATAATATAGCTTTTGTATAAGGATAAGATATTTAAAATAGAATATATGGCATTATCTTGTAATAAAACAGGGAGAAATTATAAACTTTTTTTTATCCCACAGAGTTTCACTGATACTTACTGGTAAGCCATGAAAAGTTGTGTGAATTAAAATACAAGTTACTCATTTTTCTACTATGAAAAGTAAAGCATTCCAAATTTACTGACCTCTTCTATGACAAGTAGAGGCAAATATTTGGGGGAAAAATTTTAAATGTCCCTTCAAGGTAAAATTAACACTTTAACAAGTGAAAAATGAACTTGGATTATGGAGAGGGCATCCTGAATACTGAATTTTGGAAATGTTCCCATTATTAAGAGATTTTTTTAGCCACAAATAATTAAACCTATATAAGATTTTCAAATCTGTGCATGCTAAAAGCTTGAAAAAATATTTAGTGGGTTTTGAAGCAATTTGTTAAAATTGATGTAACACCTTCTGATTAGCTTGCAAGAAAAATTGACTGACAGAGAAAATGGAAATTCATTAGTCAAATTTTAAAAACTACTTTTACTTAAATGAGGGATGAGAATTTTAAGTGAATGTCATAATTTAGTAATCACAGCTAAATATGTTCTCTCATTTGAACCAATATACTTCTGTAAAGTATATTTTTCAACTATGGAAATTATTACGACCAAGTATGGAAATAAACTGTACTTAAGAACTAGATCCTTGAATTTCTATATTTTAAGATTTCTGAGATTTGAAAAGCACGTTTAGTCACAGTGATTACATTACTCTCAAATTATTTCTGGAATAATTAAAAAATAAAATTATAATACAAGAAGGCTTTTGAATTAATAAGAAATAAAATAAAAATTGTCTTTAAATCTTATCTTTGCCTCATCTGTTTTTAATTTTTTAAAAAATTTCTGAGTATACTTTACAAAGTATCTAATATTTCAGTCTAGTGGTACATGTATATAATTCGTCAATCAATCAATATATATTAGGGGTATGTGCTCAAAATAGGAGCAGAGTCTAAAACTGTTTGCTTGTTACACCAAAAGCTGATGGTTAAAATAGAAGATGGTGGAAAAATGCTGAACAAGACTCTTGATCTTCTCAAGAGGTTACTCATTTTCTAAAATGCTTTATCAATTTTTTCCTAGCAATTAGAATATGACTACCACGACCCATTTCCTGTCAGAACCAAGACAGCGTTGCTGGCAAAATATAGGAAGAGTTCGTTTGCCTTTTACCACCTTCCACCTGCATGGGATTCAGGTGTAATTTACATTAAAACTATTTTAAGACAGAGGCTTTCAAAAAAATTCTACAGTTCCAAAAACACAATAATAACCAAATGCTATTTTCTTTCTAGTCCTCTCCATGACAGTGTAAAGGAAGAGGGGAAAATTCTATTGTGGGTAGGTATTTTAAATAGGCCATAAATGAATATCAATGCAATTCTAGGACACATATCGGAAATCCCAAACAAGTATTCTTTTTGTTTGTTTTGAGGGAAAATATATCTGAGCCCCAGGAATGTTTGTTCAGAAAAGATATTCTATTGCGATTAGCTGGGAATCAAATGAACAAAGGGTAGTCAATTACAGCTGTCTGGTCACTCGGAACCGTCCAACATTAACTACCAGCTAATGGAAGAGGCTAGAAACTTTTCCTTCCTCGGACATTCTTATAATTAATATGGTGATTAATATTATACGTCACAGAAAGAAATCAATAAATCACTGACAAGAAAGGAACTGATTAAGAAGCATGTGAAATCTAGTTCTAAAGCTCAAGAACATCCAAACTGACATCCTCATACAGTGTTCATATACTTCCACAATATACAGACAGAATCAGTTCAATGTGTTCACAGGTACACAGTCAGGGAATACAATTTTTTTAAACAGAATAAGTTTTTTCAAACACCCTGCAGCCTCCACAGAAGCGAAAAAGGGGTCTGTAAGGCGGCATTATCTTTTACGGAGCTGCACAGTCCCCCACT
Source organism: Galeopterus variegatus (assembly GCF_000696425.1). Taxonomy (NCBI): domain Eukaryota; kingdom Metazoa; phylum Chordata; class Mammalia; order Dermoptera; family Cynocephalidae; genus Galeopterus; species Galeopterus variegatus. The sequence goes on along the minus strand of NW_007733331.1, from coordinate 4,606 downwards.
GCTCCACCTCCTCTTAGCCAGTTGCCTGAGAGAGGAACATCTGTGTTTATTTTGCATGAGAAAGTTGTTTCTTGGCTTTGCCAAAATGAGCTTTGATGTGAGACTCTGGGTTTGTGGATTTTCCGTAGGGTAGTGATAAAGCTCAAGTGGTAGGACATTGTTTTTGTATATAATGCATATTACATGAAGTCATCCATATTTAATGACAAATGTGCTATATTTTTAATCTTTATAGCTTTAATGTGTGCAAGAGGTTTTAATAATTGGTGCTGGGATGATGGTAACATCCCAGAAATGCTCAGCACAACTGCTGTGGTTCTCAGCCCACAGTTTGCACAGGTTGTAAATTATGAAACTTGATTAGCTGTAGACTTGGCAATATCTCTCATCTCTTGAAGATGCCAATCTGTAGCATCATGGGTACAAAATATTTCTATTCACACTTTCAAAATTCACCTAAATAGCCTACGTGAAAACCCCAGAAGAAAAACGATGAGCTATTCAGGGAAATGAAATTGTTCTCCTAAAGAATTTCTTAAATTTCTAATCCTATTAGCAGAGATATTTTGAATTCTAACTGCAAAATCTAAGCAGATCCATTCCACAAATTATCCAGTTAAGATTCTATATTTCTGCATATGACAGCAGAGTTTTAAATATCAGTGATATATGTATCTTTTAAAAAGAGGACTTTGTGAGGAAATCATATATTCACAATCACTAATAGGTTTAGTTAGAAATTTCAGAGACCTAATAATTTTAGCAACTTTCATTTTCAACCAATTGAAAATGCTCAAGTTTTTCTTGTACTCCTTCTAGTCTACACTGTCTTCTTCTCAGGCCAGTAACTGGTACACTAATGCTGAAAGACAAAATCAATCAGCCAATGAGAATTTACTGAGTCTTTATTTGAAGGCAATAAAGAACATCATTGTAGTCCCCAGACCCTGCCATTAACCACGCAACAAAGTAACTACCCTCCACTCCCATCCTTATATTCATCACACAGAAGACTGAGGATTTACTCTCTGCCAAAGTAAGGAGACCTTGAGGACCACTCAGATCAACCAAGGGTATGGGGGCTTTAGTGAAAATATAGGGATAATGTGAAAGTCTACATATGAGAAGTGAAACATCACCCCTACACCCAGCTCAAACTCTTCTCCATTCAGATACATTTTTGTTGACAACCATTTTTATATAATTCAGACAGGTTAGAGGTTTCCTCTTAGACAAACCTAAGAAAAACATACTTAACAATATTAACATTTGGGCTTATCCCAATAAACAGTTATGTTCCCCAAAAATCATCGTACAGTAAGCTATGACAAGCTCCTTCCACATACAAAGTTTTCTAACAGCTTGGTATTGCTTTCTTCATAAATATGAACAGACAATCATACATCACCAGACAAGGAAACATCTTAATATTAAAGACACAACAGTTGTGGTGGGTGTCTGTAATTAAAAATAATTTACTGCTTGTTATCAAACAGGTAGAAAAAGGAGATCAAATGTTCTCATCACATAAAAAATGGTTACGTTTGTAATGATGAATATGCTGATTATCCTGATTTTATTCTCATGCATTGTATACATGTATTGAAATATAACTCTGGAACTCAAGATGGCGATGGGTCTGGAGCAGCCGTGCCAGGAGACAGCGCTACCCTGAGAAGTGTATGCTGTGATACCAGAGTACTATTTGCATGTCCAAGAGCAACAAAAAAACGAATAAATCTTTGAACAACTAACCTACAATGACGAAAAAGCAACTACAGAGTCAAGGTTTTTGGGCCATCACAAAACAAGATTCCTGAGAGTGCCCAAGCCATGCTGCGGGGTCGAGCGAGCAGCCTGAGACAACAAAGGCCAAGTAAGTCAACAGAGACGACACAGAAATGGAGTGGAAGGCGCCGGACCAGCCCAACTCTGTGAGCTCTCTGAGTCACCCCCAGTCTAGCCCCACTTGCGGGGCAAAGCTCGTCTGGCTTCCGCCCGCCTGGCTCCCGCCCGCCTGGCTCCCACCCGCCTGGCTCCCGCCTACCACACCAGGCTAGGCCACGGCAACAGCACTGCCTCCATTTTCTTGGGTGGGGGCGGAGACAGCCCCTTGGCTTGGCATGGCTCCTCACTGAGACGGGCCACTTGCGTACCTAGACGCGGGGCCCCTCGGGGTCTGTGGACCGGCCTACAATCCCACTCCCCCTGCAGATCTCTGATGGGGCTGGTGGCGGGGGGAGCCCCCGGCCAGCATCGAGAGGGCTGGGAAGTGGAGCCCACCCAGACTGTCACTCCACCACACCCTGGGCTTCGGCCCCAGGTAAACTCCCTGTTTCCGGGAGGCAGATACCATCTCTGTGGCCCTCAGTTCGGAAGAACCCCAAACTGATTTCTGGTTGGGAGAGGGGAGCCCGGAGCACTCTGGAGCTAGATTGAAGTTGCCGGAGAGCACTCCTGGAGGGCACCTGGGTTGACCCATGCTGGGGGGATTCAAAGAGGAACTGTGTGCTGTGGGTCCCTCCCAAGAGGAGCTCACACCCTGGAGTTCAAGATAACTTTACTACACAGATAGCCACAGCACCAGGAGGAAAGTGAGAGATCCAGAGGAGGCCTTATCCAGGGCCACAAAAGCACTCAAAGTGTCCCCACAAGACAACTGAAACTCCTTCTGGGCAGGGCGGGGCAGGGCACAGCTTTGATGTCCCAGCTGATAGACGAGGATTGTAGAAGACACGCCTCAGCCCTGTACTGAGCGCACAGAGTAGGGAGGGGACCGGCAAAAGGAGGTGGAGTCTCGGGGAAAAAAAAATTACACACCCTGCGGGCCCCCTTTGCAGGGCTCAACAGCCCCACCTAGTGCACACAGAGTGGGAAAAC
>NW_007733331.1:0-836 GCF_000696425.1 Galeopterus variegatus | reverse complement strand
TATTGCATTAAAGGCTTACCTCAGAAAAATGGAAAGATGGCAAGTGAACAACCTAATAATGTGCCTTAAAGAGCTAGAAAAACAAGAACAATCCAAACCTGAAGTTAGCGGACGGAAAGAAATTATCAAGATCAGAGCAGAACTTAACAAAATTGAAACCCAAAAAACAATACAAAAGTTCAACGAATCAAAAAGTTGGTTTTTTGAAAAGATAAATAAAATAGACCAACCACTAGCACGGCTAACAAAAAAAAGAAGGGAGAAGATTCAAATAACAAAAATTGGAAATGAAAAAGGTGATATTACAACTGACCCAACGGAAATACAAGGAATCATCTGAGACTACTATAAACAACTATACGCCAACAAGTACGAAAATCTGGAGGAAATGGATAAATTTCTGGACACACACAAGCTCCCAAAACTAAGCCATGAAGATGTAGAAAACCTGAACAGACCAATAACAATAAATGAGATTGAAGTTGTTATCAGAAAGCTCACAGCAAAGAAAAGCCCAGGACCAGAAGGATTCACAGCAGAATTTTACCAAACATTTAAAGAGGAAATGACACCAATTCTTTACAAACTATTCCAAAAGATTGAAACAGATGCAAAGCTTCCAAACTCATTCTACGAAGCAAACATCATCCTGATACCAAAACCAGGTAAAGATATAACCAAGAAAGAAAACTACAGGCCGATATCCTTGATGAATATAGATGTAAAAATCTTCAATAAAATATTAGCAAACAGAATACAACAACACATATGTAAAATCATCCACCACGATCAAGTGGGATTCATCCCAGGGATGCAAGGTTGGTTCAACATATGCA
>NW_007733330.1:46412-114744 GCF_000696425.1 Galeopterus variegatus | reverse complement strand
GCACGGCTCACAGGATCGCGCTGTCTCCTGGCACGGCCGCTCCAGACCCGTCGCCATCTTCCCTCCAAACCGGGGTTACAATATTCTTCATCAGTATTTTATCTCAGATGTAATCTTCACTTAAGGAGCAGTTTGCTCTGTAACATTTCAGATGCAGCTTCTGGCTTTAGAACATGGAACTTAAGTCACATCTGTGAGGTACCTCTCATCATTGGGGGCGGGCACGCGGCCGTCCCCATGCTAACTTTTAAGGCATCACCTTGAGAGGCTCTAAACTTATTCCAGTGATATTATTCCAATGAAATGTCATTAAAGCAGTTTGAATTCTTCTTTTTGAATTCTTCTTTTTGAGCAGCTTTCAAAACCTGCAAAATTTGGTTTGAACATTTTGAATCATGGCAATTCACTGAGAGGCATGATATTTTATTTCTCCAAAAATGACAAACAGTATATAATACTAAGTGGGAGATATAGTGAGAGACATATTGATCATTATGGAAGTTTTCTAACCTCCCCTCACAGAGATTATAATTTAGGGCCTAGAATGATGATTAAAATGTTAATGAAGTTGCCCCTTTTCTGGTAAAAATCAATAGGATAATAAGCTGTATTTCATGGCTCACACAGAGCCTAAGATCAACTTCCAATGAAGCATTTCAAAAGTGTTAATTCTGAAAATATAGTTATCTAGAAGAATACCATCTGTAAGTCTGTTATGAAATTTTTTTTTAAAAAAAGCATGGACGCATAGAAATACAGAGTTTATTGCTAAGTAAACTTGGTGACTAGAATGCCCTTGATACGTGTGTCATCTGCTTCTGTTTGCAGCGAGTGTTCACAGCCTTACAGAAACCCCTCATCTGTTTTTGTTTTCACTCCTACAACTGGGTGTAGCTTCAAATTACATAAAAGCCCTTTTATCATCTGTCTATCAACATGTGTAACTCGGACTGTTCAATGCTCTTACCTCAGTGAATTGATTTGCCCACTATATTATCTGTTATCCTTTAGAGCCAAAACTATGTCCTGCTGGCCTTTATACACAAGGATTTAGAAAGGTATTTGGAGAGAAAAAGAAATATACAAAACACTTGTCAGTAAACAGCTTTGAGAAGTATGAGACTGGGGACAAAGTTCCAGTTAGATGCTGTACAAGTAAAAGGTGGAAATGGTCTCCCATGAGGAAACAGCAGGGGGCTGAGGAAGGCGAACTCAGGCAAAAGCAGGCAGGTGTGTACAAGTGACAGGATGGGGCTCAGATTCAGTTCATGCAGGAAGTGGAGGGAGAGTCCTGAGCTCGCACCCAGGGTTCTGACTTGGGTACCAGGGGTTTGTCCCATCCACATATAAGACAATGAATGGAACAGACTCATCTCAGCAGCTGTATAGGGGCAAAGACTGAGATTTGTTCCTCTTACACACACAGATCCAGTAGTAAGCACAGCATTTGGTACATAATTAGCCAAGAACTGACAAAGAGTAGTACAGTTGATACAAACCATGAAAGTAAGCATAGAACAGCATTTGAAAAAGGATGGAGAAAAAGGAATTAGAGGAGATGATTTCACAGGACTATACTGGAAACAACGTGACACACAGAGACTCTAAAAGACTCGTTCCTGTTAATTTTATGGAAGATATGTACACAGGCCAGCTCAGGATGTGACAGACATCCTCAACATTCTCATATAATAAAAACAAAGGTATGTATTTTTTAATTCAGGCTTTTTAAGGCATAATTTACATAGAGTAAATTTCCACCCTTTCCAGGTGTTTAGTCTGTAAATATTGACAAATACATACAACCATATAACCATACCACAAACAAGATACAGAACATTTTCATCACCATAAAATGTTCCCGTGTTCCTCCATGGTAATCCTCTTCTCCCACCACAGCCCCAGGTAACTGCAGATGTGCTTCCTGTCCTAAAAGTTTGGGTATTTCAGGATATCATTATAAATGGAATCATGCGGTAGGTAGCCTTTCTAGTCTGGCTTGACTCATTTATCGTAATGCTTTGAGATAGTCATCATTGGTGTTGCAGTCATCAGTAACCCACTCTTTACTTTTTTTTTTTTTTAAGTATTTGGAAAAGGTTGTAGATTGTCATACAGTATCTAATGACAGTGTTATGACACTTTGAGTTGAGTCTGCAAACCTAAATTCCACTTACCCCAGTTTACCTTTCCTACATTTAAATATCATTGTCTTAAGTATCAGATGGTATTAAAATTTTTGTTTTAATTTTCACATACGATTTAGAAAATTTATAAGGATAAGGATAGCTATTGTATTCACCAATATTTCTTTTCTTTTTTTTTCTTCTTTCTCTATCCTGATTCTCTATGATTTCTTTTTTTATGTCCTTTATAATTGAAGAACTTGTTAGTCATTTGTAAAGAGCAAGTCTGTATGTGACAAATAATTCTAATTTTATTTCATCTGAGAATGTTCTTATTTCCCCTTCATTCCTAAAGAAACTTTTCACCTGAGTAGAATTTGCAGTTGACATTTCTTTCGTCATTTGAAAAATACTGTGCCTCTTCCTTCAGGCCTCCAGTGTTTAAAATGAGAAATTCCCTGTCATCTGAATTGATGTTCTCCTACAGGTAATTTGTCTTTTCTCTCTAACTGCTTTTAATATTTTTTTCTTTCTCTTTATTTTTCAGGAATCACAAATATATCCTGGCATGAATTTTTATATGTTTGTCCTATTTTGTATTTGTTAAGTTTCTTTACTATGTGGATTTTATTTTTCACCAAATTCGGGATATTTTCAGATATTACTTTTTCAAATAATGCTTTCAGCCCCACTCTATTCCTTCTCTCATTCTGGAATTCTCGTGATACAAATGTTACTGTTCATGGGTCACTCATTTTTGTTTTCAGCCTGTCTTCTCTTTGTTGTTCAACGTGCTTCCCAGGCTGGGTTCTTGTTGTAGCAGGATCCCTCTTGTCAGTGCCCCAGCTGGGCAGTACCTCTGGGGAAGAGAGAATTTCAGGCCCAGTAGAGACAGCAAGCACCTCTCCTTCCACATACTGTCAGTGAAGCTTCCGATTGAAACCCCTCAGTGACCTTGCTGTGCTTCTCTGGTCTTGTCATCAGGACTCTGATTTGACCAGGGGGATGAATAATCCTACATAGGCCATGTTCTCTTGCTAACTTGGGCTTCAAACTACTAGGTCTGGGGCATTTTCTTCTGTTGGGTAGGGGTGGAGATTCTAAGAAGTCCAGCCACAATGCACCTCCTGCTGCATTGGCACCTCTACCCAATTCACTGTCCTCTTTTCACTTTTCAGAGTTCTCAGTTGTCTTGTGTTTTTTATTTTGTATTATAGCATTACTTCATGGGCGGGGAAGGGAAAGATGAGTCTACATCGTCTTCTTTGGTCAGAAGTCCTCATTATTTTTTGATTGCTGAATAGTATTTCATTGTATGGATGTAGCACAGATGTTTCTTGTTTTGTTTCACAGTTTACCAGCTGAAAATTATTTGCGTTATTTTTAGTTTGGGCATGATTATGAAAAAAAAAGAACAAAACTTAAAATAAGTCACATACACTTTTTTGTGAATGCACATAGTCATTACTTTTGGGTAAATACTTAGTAGTGCTATTGTTGGGACAAAAGCAAGTATAAATTTAGTTTAGTAAGAAACTGCTGAAGAGGATCCTAGGAAGACAGCAGGGCAGGGGACACCAGGAATTCATTATCCCACCTAGATAACAATTGTACTGACAGAATTTGTTTGATGTAACAATTTTGGAAATCTAGTCTATTAGAAAACTTGCAACTTCCAGGGGAGAACTTGGATGGTAAACTGTAGTTAATGTAGGTCAATTTCAGCTCCTAGCTCAGTGGCAGCTACCGATCTCCACCCCCAGTAGGCAGATAAAGAAGAAAGAGTCAGCAGGCAGAAGAAGAAATCAACAAACTTGAAGACGGATATTTGAAATTATTGAGTATGAGTAACAGAAAGAAAAAAAGATTGAAGGAAAGTAAACAGGGCCTATGGGACCTCTGCGATACCATCAAACATATCAATATAGGCATTGTGGGAGTCCCAGAAAGATAAAAGAGAGAAAAGGGGAAGAGAGATTATTTTAAAAACAATGGCTAAAACTTCCCACAGTTGATGAAAGATGTGAATATAAACATTCAAGAAGCTTTACAAACTCCAAGTAGGATGCATTAAAAAAAACCCACATTGAGATAAATTATAATCAAATTATTGAAAGGCAAAGAGAGAAAGCAGCAAGAGAGAAGCCACTCCTCATATACTAGGGATCCTCAGTAAAATTATCAGCATATTTCTTATCAGAGATCTTATAGGCCAGAAGTCAGAGAAGTGTTAAAAGAAAAAAAAGGTCATCCCAGACCAAAAACTTTTCAACCAAATATACCCAGCAAAATTTCTTCAAATGTGAGGGAGAAATAAAGACATTCTCATATAGAAGCTGAGGGCATTTGTTATCACTAGACATGCCCTACAAGAAATGTTAAGAGAGTCCTACAGGTTCAAATAAAAGACACTAGTCATAATCCATATTCATGTGAAGAAATAAAGATCTCAGTAAAGATAAGTACATGGGCAATTATAAAACCTAGTATTACTGTAATTTTTGTTAACAATGCTACTTTTTTTCTTTACATAATTTAAGAAACTGATGCATAAATAAAACAATGATTAGTCCATATTTTTGGACCCAATGTATAAAGATATAATTTTGTGACATTAATAACTGAAATAGACTGAGAAAAGGAGTAGAGTTTTTGTGTGTTACCAAAGTTAAGGATACTAGAGATGGGGGGAGGGGACTTGAGAAAAACATTTTAAGAAATTCATTGAAAAAAGTTTTTTTAAAAAAATGAAGTAGCATAAATTTAAATTAGAGTGTTATAACTTTAGGATGCTAAGTCCAATCCCCATGGCAAACACAAAGAAAATAGCTATAGAATATACACAAAAGGAAATGAAAAGGCAATTAATATGTTTCACTATAAAAAAATTAACTAAAAATAAAAGAAGATAGTAGTGAAGGAAAGATAGACAAAAATTACAAGGCATATGTAAAACACTAGAAAAATGACAGAAGTTAAGTTTAGCCTTATTAATAATTACTTTAAATGTAAATGGATTACACTATCCAATCAAAAGACAGAGATACACAGAATGAATAATTATTTTTTTTAAAAGTGATTCAGATATACATACTGCCTGCAAGAGACTCACATTAGACCCAAAGACATGATAAAGTTGAAAGTGAAAAAATAGAAAAAGATATTCCATGCAAATAGTAATCAAAAGAGGGCAGGGGTGCTATAACTAATATCAGACAAAATAGACTTTAAATCAGAAAGCATTAAAAGACAAAGGAGGGTATTATATATCAATAAGAAGTTCAATACAGCAAGATGATATAACAATTATAAACATTTATGCATCTAAAAACAGACCATCAAAAATATGAAGTGAAAACTGACAGAATTAAGTGGAGAAATAGTTCTATGATATAGTTAGAGATTTTAATACCTCATTCTCAAAATAAATGGAACAAACAGATAGAAGATAAATAAGGAAATAGAGAACTTGAACAACAAAATAAACCAACTAGATCTAACAGACATATACACAATATTCCATCCAACAACAACAGCATACACATTCTTCTCAAGTGCAAGATGGGACTGTGGGACATTCTCCATGACAGATCAACTGTTATGCTAAATTAGGTCTACTATTAAAAACAACAAACAAAAACAAACAAACAAAAACAAATAACAAGTGTTGGCAGGGATGTGAAAAAAATTGAAATCCTTGTGTGTTGTTGAAGCAAAGGTAAAATGGTGCAGCTACTATGGAAAACCATATGGCAGTTATTCAAGAAATGAAATATAGAACTATCATATGATTCAGTAATTCTATTTCTGAGTGTATATATACTCAAAAGAATTGGAGGCATGGTCTCAAAGAGATATTTGCGTAGCCTTTTTTGTGGTGACATTATAGGGTAAAGGTGGCAGCAATCTAAGTGTCCTTCAAAGAATAAATGAATAAACAAAATATGGTGCATATATATATATATGTACATACAATAAAATATTATTCATCCTTAAAAAGGAAGTAAATTCTGACACATGCTACAATTTGTATGAACCTTGAGGACATTGCAGTAAGTGAAATAAGCCAGTCATAAAAGGACAAATATTTTATGCTTCCACATATATGAGGTACTTCGAATAGTCATATTCATAGAGACAGAAAATAGAATGGTGGTTGCCAGGGGGCATGGAGAGGGAAGAATGGGAAGTTGTCTAATGGGCATAGAGTTTCAGTGTAGCAAGATGGAAAGAATTTGAGAGAAAAATGGTGGTGATGGTTGCACGACAATATGAATGTACTTGATACCACTAAACTGTTCTTGTGAAAGTGATTAAGATGGTAAATTTTATAGTATGTACATTCTACCACAATTTTTTTTCCCTTTTGTCTTTTTTCGTGACTGGTAACAGGATCGCAACCCTCGGTGTCGCGCCTGTACCCTGCTCAGCCAGTGAGCGGACCGGTCTCTATATGGGATCCGAACCCTCGGCGGGAACGCTGCCGCACTCCCAAGCGCCGCTCTCAACCGAGTGCGCCACCGGGCCGGCCCTACCACAATTTTTTAAAGTATTTTTTTTAAAAATTGATATGTCATTATGCATTCCCACAAACAACGTATGAGAGTTCAAGATGCCTCACATTGTTGCTAGTAAAATACTGGATATTATGAGATGTTTTTAAATTTTCTATTTTATCCATTTTAATATTTAGAAGCATTTCATTGTAGTTTTAATGTGTGTTTCTGTGATGACTAATAATGCTGAGCATCTTATCATGTGCTTATTCTTCATCCATGTTCCTTCTTTAACTAAGCATCTGTTTATATTTTTTGCCAATTTTTAACTTTTGTTTTATTATTGAGCTACGTGTCCTTTATATATTCAAGAAACTGGTCCTTTTTAAAATATGTGTTATATCCTCCCAGTCTTTGTAATATCTTTGAAATTTCTTAACAGAGTTCTTCAAGGTGTAGAAGTTTTAAATTTTGATGTTGTACAGTTTATCACTTTCTATGGTTTGAGTGTGTTCTATCTAAAACAGGCTTTACCTAAGTCAGGACTATAAAGATTTGTTCCTAGTTTTCTTTGTTGTTGTTTTCTTTCCTTTTAAAGTTCTTATGCTTTTGTTTTCTTGTTTAGGTCAATAATGCATTTTGAGTTCATTTTTGTAGGTGGTGTAAGTGGCAGTTATGTTTTTTATAAGAATGCTCAATTGCTTATTATATTTCATTATTTTTGGAAAATTACAGCTATTATTTCTTCAAATACTACCTTTGCTCCGTTAACTCTCTCTACTCCTTCTGTGATTCCAATTATACATTTGTTAGACCATTTCACATTGTTCTATAGTCCTTGGATAGTCTGTTTCATTTTTATTTTCACTCTGTTTCCTCATTCTCTGTGGGTTTGATTGTGTGTTTCTTTGGACCTAGCTTCACAATCACTGATTCTTTGTCTACTGTATCAAGTCGACTGATAAATTCATCTAAGATATTCTTTATCTCTCTTACTGTATTGTTTTTTTTATTTTTAATATTTATATGTATAGCTTCCTTACAGTTTATTTCTGCTGAAATTTCATGTTTGTTCATGAATACTGGCTACTTTTTTTCTTGACTCCATTAATGTATTAATCATAATTATTTAAATGTCATATTTGGGGAGTGGGGGTCCTACTCTCTTATCCTGATCCAACATCTGTCTTAGATAATCCCTTTGTACCTGGATTTCATGGGTGGGTCTTTCTCAGCAATTGTTCTTCCTCTTCATGGCAGCCAAAGTCTGCCTTGTATCTGTGTGTATCTTATACAAGAGAAATATTCCTTTCTTTTCACAATAGTGGAAGGCTTCTAATGGTATTGTTATAGGATCATGAGCTCTGTAGTATTTCTTGGTATTTCCCCATAGGTTGAGAGTTTTTTTCTTCTATCCTTTGTTCAACAACAATGACCTGAATTTGAGAGGGTTTGTGGACTTATCCTCCTGGTGTTTAATAGTTTTGCTCCTTATGAGAGAAATGTTTAGGTAGGGGATTTTGTACCTTTCCACAGAGACAATTGATTCATTTATAGAGCTGCATCAGAGTGTCCTCCACTAATCTTCCACCCTAAATCTCCCTCATGAGCATATGGTCAAGGTCCATGGAAGAGCCAACTAGTGAATGCAAACTCTCCCTGAGTCTGGGGCTCCCAAGTGGTCTAAGTTATCACCCTGCATGGCAGCCCCTCTTTCTTCTAGGATTCTGCCCCAGGTAAGACTGTCCGTAAATCCTATCTTTACTTGGCAGTGGACGGGAGGCAGGTTTCCCTCCTTGAATTTCAGGCTACTTAATTGACCTGTGATTTTCGCTTTCTTATGGGTAAATAGCATTGTGGCTTTATATAGTATCTAGCTTTTTCTTGTTGCTGGGGTGAGAGAAATGCTCTTTCCAGCTTTCTACATCGTAGACATAACATATTTATTTATGATCTGCCCTTGGTGATATTGTCCTCTCAGCAGGTGAAGTAAGCAACAGAATACAAGATAAATACAAGGCTCATAAAGCAAATGGAACGAAAAACCTCTTGGATTTTTTAAAAATTTTGTTTTAGACAAAAACTGCACAAAGCTACTGCACTGTTATCCTCTTCAGGGTAGGATATTGTCATATATCTTTAGAGATTTTCCAGTGCCTTGTAATATGTATTATGAGACAGCCAATTAATGTCTGTTAAATACTTAGTCTAAATATTCTGACGTTCACAATAAGCCAGGAGAAGTGTTTGCTGAGTAGGGTAGATTGAAGGGTTGGTATTGTCATAAACAGTAAGCCCAAAGAGATTTGCTGCCTGACCGCCAGTGAGGACCTTTTGAAAAGAAAAACAAAAAGAACAGTATCCTTTTCTTCAGTTTGAAGGGAGAAATCCTCCCGAAATCTCTCTCAGAGACTCAGGAGAAGGTTTCCAGCAAGCTTCCCACATCCCCTTTCTCATTGTGTATTCTAGTAAGATTTCTCTATGGCATGTCTACTAGTTATAGGTACTCAACCTGGTTAACCAAAACTAAGTGACATGAGTGATACAATCAAATTGATTCCTCTTCCTAGTAAGTCCGGTTTCCTTGACAGTTGTCTACAAACCCATGCCCCTTGTGAAAAGACTGGCAAATGATGAAGGGTCGTGAAGCCCATGGCAACGTGGTTGTTGACCTGCTGCGCTACATGAAGCTTAGACTGTATCCCTTTGGATTCTGCAGAGTCTAAAGCTAGCTCATTCATTTAATCAGGTCCCTGATGTATAACACTACTACTTTCTCCTGGGAACTGCCAGCCACAGATTTAACTTGATGAACTTCAGTGCCTCTAAACAATGAATAAAAGGTACAGGAACCAGCTAAACGGTAGCTTGAGTGTTGTTTATAAGTCACTTCACAGTCATTACAGGGGTGCATCCATTATGTAGAGCAACCATTTGCCATCCTACAGCTCTTCATCTTCCCGGGCTGGGAGGACTGCTGTAGAAGTACAGCTTATTCTTAATTTAGTGTCCCAAACCATTTTTATCCATTTCATTAAAGAGTAACTCATGAAAAGACATCTTGTTTCGCCAGTTTATTGTTTTCTTTATTTATTTATTTTGAGACTCAGATGGTCAGGACAGCTGCCTAATTCAAACTTGTTTTTTTACAATGTGGTTTGTACAACAAAATTTATTATTGTGTCATCACACAGACAACCATTATGGTGAGATTGGGTGAGTGTTCATTTACAAACAGCCTAGAACATCCCTTATCAATAAGAATGGATTCTTTCTGTCTTTCACAGTGTAAGATAAAAGAACCTAAACAACTTAATTCACCTTCAAGACTAAACCCTAGCTTCCTAGTTCTTTCCACATTATTTTTAATCCTGCACTTTTACACTTGGAATTGAATTAAAATTCACCCCCTCCATGTCCTCACATCTTCTTCTAAATCTATCAACATCATTCATGTGGTATATCAATACAGTAAAATAAAAACTGAACCAATTACGGTTTCCCATCTGTCTTCTGGAGGGAATCATTTAAGTGCTAACTCTTTCTGATCCAACCAAATGGTTAAGGAAAGATCATCTCTCTTAGGTCAATCCAGTTTGGTGTCTCCTAGTTTAGTATCAACAGTGAGTAGTGAGGGGACAGAAGCCAGGGTATTAACCAGGATGAACTGCATAGTGTTCAGAGGCCTTTAAAACTGCGTTATGTATGACCAAAAGGCACAGAAATACTGACTTTTAATGGTCTTGGATTCAGCCTTTCTCATCTACTTATACCCATGGGGCAGGTCAGGAAAAGACAAGGAATATACTGTCCCATCCAGACTTTGACTGCATTAGGCTCTCAATATTAATTATACCCTGAAGTTAAACAAATAAATCATTTGTAGAAACCTGGCTTCTTTCTTCATTGTACTCACTCATGACTTATTATGCTGTGCCTTAAAGCTTTTTGTATCAAAAAGAAGAGTGTGTGTGTGCTCTTTTCTCTTGAACAGTGACCACTAAATCAGTGAATATCATATTCACTTTAGTGAATGACAATTTAGAATACCTTCATCTGTCATGTAAATTTCAACTCACCACAGGTGGCACAAAAATGAAATGTATTGCCCTTCACTAGTCAATCTACTTTAAGGAATCCAAAGCATTTTTTTAAAAATTATGTACAACACAGTAAGGCTGACACACATAAACATGCTCACTAACACACCAACTGTCCCTTCCACACATAAGGCTTATCAAAATATTTTCATACTTGAATTTCTAAGACAAATTCTTGTGTCAGTTAAAATGATCTAATTTGCATACCTTACACAGAGTAATACATGCCAGCTTAGGTGACAGTCTCCTCTGCCGTCAAGCTTACATTTTACTCTCAGTGTGGTTACGCCTGGACTTCATCTCGACCACGGTCCCCTGTGTCTTCTCCTTTCTCCCTGCCAGGTGCTTGTACTGTCTTCTCATTTCCTGTTGTCTTGGGATCATAATCTGGTGGCATCATCTGGTGGCATCATCTGGTGGCAGGTTGCTTACATTGGACTGTTTCCATCATGGAAAGTACAGCATTTTGTTCTTATTGGAATAGACACATATGCTAGATACAAAATTTGCCTTCCCAGGATGCCTTCTCCCAAAACAACCATCCATCCATGTGCTTACTGACTCCTTTATCCACCATTATAGTATGCCACACAGCAGGGCTTCTGATCAAGGAACTCACTTCACAACAAAAGAAGTGTGCCCATGGGCCCGTGATCATTGAATTCACTAGTCTCACCATAGTCCCCATCTTCCTATAGCAGTCACCTTTATAGAATGGGGGAATGGCCTTTTAAAAATGCAGTAACAGTGCCAGCAGGTGACAATACCTTGTGGGGCTGGGGCAAGTTTCTCCAGAAGGCCATATATGCTCTCAATCAGTATTCAACACACTGTGCTGTTTCTTCCATGGCCAAGACTCATGGGTCCAGGAAGCAAGGTATGGAAATGGGAGCGGCATCACTCAGTAATATGCCTTCTGTTCCACTAGCAAAAGTTGTACTTTCTGTTCCTGTGACCTTCTGCTCTGCTGGCCTAGAGGTCTTAGTTCCAAAGGGAAGGATGTTTCCACCCGGAAACACAACAGTGATCCCTTAGCTGAAAGTTATGGCTGCCGCCTGGCCAATTTGATCTCCTCATGCTTCTGAATCAACAAAAAAAGGGAGTTGTTGTGTTGAATGGGGTGACTGATCCTGACTTCCAGTAGGAAATTATGCTGCTGTTGCACAATGGTAAGAAAGAGTATGTCTGGAATACAGGAGATCCTTTACAGTGTCTCTTAACATTACCGCGCCCTGTGATTAAGGTTATTAGAAAACTACACTGGCCTACTGATAACTAAGACCCTTCAGAAATAAAGATTTTTGTCATCCCACCAGGTAAATAAATCGCAACAAGCTGAGGTGCTTGCTGAAGGCAAAGGGAATGCATAGCGGGTAGTAAAATAAGGTAGCAATAAGTAACAGCTACGACCACGTAAGTAGGACTGTAATTTCCATGTACACACACACACACACACACACACGTACTTCAAAAAGTCCGTGGAAAGATTTGTATTTTCTGTCAATTCTATTTTTCCACGAACTTTGTGAAGTACCCTCATATATAAAGCCATATCTTTGTTTTCTTTCCTCTCT
Organism: Galeopterus variegatus; assembly: GCF_000696425.1. Classification (NCBI taxonomy): domain Eukaryota; kingdom Metazoa; phylum Chordata; class Mammalia; order Dermoptera; family Cynocephalidae; genus Galeopterus; species Galeopterus variegatus. The sequence continues at coordinate 102,448 of NW_007733330.1, read as the reverse complement.
TATTTTCATATCATGTAACATAAGATACATTTACTTTATATCACAGTATTTAAGTAGTGTTAATTTTACACCCTACTGGTTAGGGAGACAAGTAGACATCAACCAGGGACTTTACCTCCTCTTCTGGGAAAGGGGTTATTGTATTTTTGGTTGGACTCAGGATAGTTGTGTCATATTAGGAAGAATTATGGCCTTATTGATATCTTTATTTGGAGATTAAGTGTGACTTATGGAGATGGATATGGGTGCCAAGATGACAAGGGGTGGACTTGAGATTATTATTTCATGTGTCAACTTGATTGACTCCCAGCATGCCCAGGTATTTGACTTTCTGTTGTGTGCGTGAGTGTTTCTATATGAGATCAGCATTTGAATCAGTGAACTCAGTAAAGCAGGTTGCCCTCTCCAATGTGGAAGGGCATCACTCAGACTATTGAGGGCCTGAAAAGAACAAAAGGTGAAAAAATGTAGAATTCACCACTTTTGCCTGACTGCTAAGCTTAAACATCAGTCTGCTCCTGCCGTCAGACGGAGACTTACACCATCTGCTCTCCTGGGTTTCCAGCCTGTAGACGGCAGACTGTGGGACTTCTTAGCCTCCATAACCACATGAACCAGCTCCTCATAATAAGTCTCTTTATATATCTCCTACTGGCTTGTTTCTCTGGAGAATGCTGAATAATGTGCATGGTTTGCAAGGCCTTGCGTCTGCTGCCATCTAAAAGCTCATCTCTCATCACTCATTCTCACACTCTTTCCTCCAGCTTTATTAAACCATTTTCAGATCCTAGAGCTGAAAGTGCTGTGCCCTTTTCAGATCTGAGCTTTAGCATATGTTGTTTCTTCTGCCTGGTACACTCTTCTCCCTGTTTCCTTCCAGGCTTTTTGCTTGGATAACCTCGCAGTTCATATCTCATAGGTCTCACTTCTGACATCACCTCCTCAGACATGATTTCCTCTCCCAATCCCCAATTTCAAGTTAAATACTCCTCTTATTTCGTCTCATAGTAGCTTCCTTCCCCTCATATTAGTATTTATCAAAGTGTATTTTAATTGCCTGATTACTTTTCTGTGTGGATTTCTGTATGATACTGGAAATTCATAAGTCTTTCCTCTTGATGTGCTTGTGGCATCTAGCACCCTTTTATGTACATAGTGACTGCTCAGGGAATGTTTGCTGCATGGACTTAAATCTAACTTATGTAACATAATGTCTCAGAATAGTTGCTCAAATTATTTGCTAGTTACAAATAAAATAAAGTGGTTAAGTAAGGTCATACTTGCTACGTGCTTAAATTGGAGTTGGTAGACTGAATTTCATATGAGAAATCTTTCAGTAGAGTATTATCAAAATGAATCAAATGCATTTATAAGCAAATGCAAATTGAGAAAATCGTATAACTATTTTGTGAGAGAAGTTTGAAATCTACCTTTGCCTATACCATCTTAGATATAATTGTTGAATATGTCTGACACCTTATCAATTTAACTACTAAATTATCTTCTTTATTTATTTATTTATTTATTTTTTGCAATCATTACCAAATCTACTTTTAGTAGGTGTAAGTGAATGCAGTCCCACTGATTTTAGGAACTGTAAAGAATAACAGAAATTGTACTAGCTAGAATTACACCTTGACCTTGTATGAAATAAAATATTTTGTTAGAGAATGCTAATAGCTCAGTGCTTAAAATGTGTTGCTTTCTTTTTTCTTTTTCTTTTGTGTCTGTTTTTGCCGCTTATTGATGACAAGACAATTTGGGAGTAGGCAAGAAACCTTTTTCATATTGGCTTCATTATACCAGGAATAAGAGACTCTTTTAGAATTACCAATAGTGGATGGATTAAAAACAACTTATTTTTCAAAAGCTCAACTATTTGAAACTAAGAACACATTTTAATTTTAATTAAACAAATATCTTTTTTGCTCCTAAAATGTGTTTCACATGCCACTAGGAAATAAACCATGAGAGAGACAAGTCTCTGCCCTCAGAGTTGGTTTAAAGAAAGAATAAAAATTAAAAGCAGCCCAGAGCCTATTTATACACATTGTAGAGAAAACTGGTGTAAGGTGTTTATGTATATTAACTAATTTAATCCTCACCAAAAAAGAAGAGAACATTGAATTGGGCACTATTTGTAAATTATCATCTTGTAGATGAAGAAACAGAACCACGGAGAGGGTAAGTAGCTGGCCCAAGGTCGCTTGCCTCGTAAGTGCCCTGGTCAGGGTGTGAACCCAGGAAGTTTGGTCCTATGGTCCATGCTCAGGTCATTGCTCATTCAGGACTCATAAGACATTCACAGTTTACTACAATTCCAGTTGAACTGTGAAAACGAATCATGAAGTTGAGGCCCTATGTATGCATTCTCAAATGATGTGTATGACTATTATCTTCTGAGTTCTCTCTCTCTCTCTCTCTCTCTCCTTTAAATGTCTTATTTATTTGGAGATAACTTAAAAACTACATGCCATTTAAAGAAATAAAACACAGAGACCCCCTTCTACACTTTGCCTCATTTTCTCCAATGGTAGCATCCTGCAACCCAATAGCACAATATCAGATATTGACATTAATACAGTTAAGGTAGATCTCCGTGGCCACAAGGATCACTCCCGGCCCATTACTTTTGCAGTGAACACTGGCTTTCCTTGGGGTTGGTTTGTGTGTTTGTTTGTTATCTCCACCTCTTGTTTCTGGTAGTTGGGTCCAAGTCTGGGAAGTTTGAGGGACAGGAAGACTCGCAGAACTCGCCACCACGCCATTTCTCGGGTCCTGAGGTTCCTGCCTACTATCCACTTCGAGTGCCCTGTTGTCTGTTTTATATATAAGGCCTGAGGTGTTTATTTAGACTTCCTGGAGAAACAAGGACAAGTGGGTCTATGTCAACTCCTTCTTCTCTGAGGCAGATGTCTGTGTTTTACTTTTTGTTGGATTGTTTTTAAATTAGGTTAATTCACAGTTTTGTTCCGTACTCAACTCACACTCCTCTCCTAGGAAGGTGATTAGTCAAGACTCCTCATCCATTCTCTAGTTTCCTTTCCCATCTAGTGACAGTCCTGACAGCATTTCTCACGGTACCATTACACTGTGTTTACCTGTCATAAAACTCAGAACAAGACTTCAAGGTGCAACTTGGGGTATCAGAAGCATTTCAAAGGTTATGATTTCTCACCACAGGTCATTCAGAGGGAATACACCAAACTCATTCTGTTTCTGGGGTGTGTGGGTGGGAGGTGGTGGTGGAAGGATCTGTTAGCCAGGAATGGGCCAAAGGCCTGCTGGAGTAGAAATGATATAGAAGTGGTCTGTAATAATCTAATCTGCATAAGGAGATCTGAATGCAGGTCCTCCCCCAGAATGTTTTCTGATGTGAACTAATTTTTATGCTTTTTATTTCTCCATAAGTTCTCAGAAAATAGACCTTATGCTTCATTACTCATGGCTAATTCTTTCTGAGTTCTTATAACCAGGGCTATATTATTTTTGCTAGGGTTGCCATAACAAAGCACCACAGACTGGATGGCTTAAACAAAATACATGCATGTTCTCACAGTTCTGGAGGCTGAAAGTCCAAGATCAAGGTGCCAGCGGGGTTGGTTCTTTCTGAGGGCTGTAACGTAAGGATCTGTGGAAGCCTTTGTCCTAGCTTCTGATACTTATTTGTTTGTGTCATCATAACTCTAATTTTTACATGGCATTCTCCTTTCATATGTGTCTGTGTCCAAATTACCACTTTTTTTTTCCTTTTTGTCTTTTTTCGTGACCGGTAACAGGATCGCAACCCTCGGTGTCGCGCCCATACTGCGACCGGCAACGGGATCACAACCCTCAGTGTCGCACCCGCACCAGTCTCTATATGGGATCCGAACCCTCGGCAGGAGCGCCACCACGCACCCAAGCGCTGCACTCTACCGAGTGCGCCACCGGCCGGCCCCCAAATTACCACTTTTGATAAGGACACCACTCATATTGGACTATGGCTTACCCTAATGACCTCACTTTAACATAATTACCTCTTTAAAGACCCTATGACTGAATAAGGTTATATTCTGAGGTTTGAGGGGTTAGGACTTCAATATATGAATTTAAGAAGGGGGACAAAATTCAACCCACAGAAAAAGACCTTGGATCTAGAAAGCATTATAGATTTTTATTGTCTTTAAGAACTGGCTTTAAATTCCCCACTAGACTATAATTTCATGGTCACAAGGATCAAATGTATAGTGATAATCATTGTGTCTCTTTTCCATTTCCATCTTTGCTGTGAATCTCTACTAAAAAGAAATATTCTGGAACACTAAAGATTTAAATAAAATGTATTTACATGTCAGTAGAAAACTTCCCACAATTTATTTTGCCCCTAATTTCTCTCTTTTTCCAACATTTTCAGTCTTTGCTTTTCACTGGCTTCTTTGAGAGGCAGCACTGAATAGTGATTGAGAGGATGGTATCCAGGTGGTCAGAATTAATTTTCAGAACATACCTGTTAGCTCTGTAACTATGGACGTGTTGTTGAAAAGTCTTTGTCTCAGATTACTCATCTGCACAGTGGGAAAAATAGTGGGACCTGTAGCATACAGTTTTTGTGAGGACTAATGAAATATCTCCCAATACTCAAGCTTTCAGCCCTGGAAAATTGCTTATATGTGTATAATTACACAGTAAACTTGACTTTTTATCTCTTTCGGTGTTCATTTGATTTTCTTTTCCAAAGTGAGTAGAGATTGTTGCAGTTCTTCGTGTGCTATGTAATTTTGGTTTGTATCTTGGATATTTTGAAAATTACTTATGAGACTCTGGGTCTGCTTTATAGTCTATGGAGAATGTAACTAGAGCTGCAATAAACAGGAGAGTGCAGGTGTCCCTCCAACGTGATGATTTCCATCCCTTTGGGTATATACCCAGTAGTAGGATTGCTGGATCTAAGGGTTCCCCTATTTGCATCTTCCCTAGCATTAGTTATTTTCTTTTTTTGATAATAGCCAGTTTAAATGGACTGAGATGATATCTCAATTTGGTTTTGATTTTCATTTCCCTGATGATTAGTGATACTGAGCATTTTGTCATATACCTGTTGGCCATTTGTATGTCTTTTGAGAAATGTCTATTCAGCTCCCTTGTCCACTTTTAAACTGGGTTATTTGTTTTTGTTTACTATTGAGTTGCTTGAGGTCCTTGTATATTACGAATATTAACCTTGTCAGATGTGTAGTTTGAAAATATTTTCTCCCATTCTGTAGGTTGTCTTTTCACTCTGCTGATTGTTTCCTTTGCAGAAACAAAGAAGCTTGTTTGTTTCTTGTTTGTGCAGAAGCTTTTTAGTTTGAGAACATCTCATTTGTTTAATTTGCTTCTGTTGCCTGTGCTTTTGAGGTCTTATTCAGAAAATCTTTGCCTATTCCTATCTCCTAGGAATGTCCCCTGTGTTTTCTTCTAGAAGTCTTATAGTTTCACGTCATACATTTAAGCATTTGATCCACTTTGAGTTAAGTTCTATATATAGTGAAAAATAGGAGTCTAGTTTCATTCTTGTACATATGGATATCCCATTTTCTCTGCACATTTACTGAAGAGGCTATACTTTCCCCACTGTATATTTTTAGTGCCTTGTCAAATGTCTGTTGGCTATAAGTATGGGGGTTTATATCTGGGTTTTCTATTCTGTTCCATTGGTCCAAGTGTCTAATTTTACAGCAGTGCCATGCTGTTTTTGTCACTATAGCTTTGTAGTGTATTTTGAAGTCAGGTAGTATAATGCTTCCCACTTTACCCTTTTTGCTCAAGATTGCTTTGGCTATTCAAGGTCTTTTGTTTTTCCATATGAATGTTAGGATTGCTTTTTCTATTTCTGTGAAGAATGCCATTGGCCTTTTGTAGGGATTGTGATGAACCTGTCGATCATTTTGGGTGGTATGGACATTTTCACCACATTAATTCTACCAATCCATGAGCATGGACTGTCTTTCCATGTGTTTGTGTCTTCTTTAATTTCTTTCATCAGTGTTTTGTAGTTTTCATTGTAGAGATCTTTCACCTCCTTGGTTAGATTTATTCCTAGGTATTTTATTTTGGGGAGAGCTATTGTAAATGGGGTTGGTTTCATGATTTCTTTTACTGCTACTTTATTCTTGGTGTATAGAAACACTACTGACTTTTATATATTGATTTTAAATCCTGGAACTTTACTGAATTTAGCAGCTCCAAGAGTTTTTTGGTGAAGTCTTTAGGTTTTTCTAAATATAAGGTCATGTCATCTGCAAAAAGGGACAGTTTGACTTCCTCTTTTCCAGTTTGAATGCCCTTTATTCTTTTCTCTTGTCTAATTGCTCTGGCTAGAACTTCCAGTACTACATTAAATAGGAGTGGTGAGAGTGGGTATCCTTGTCTTGTTCTTGTTCTCAGAGGAAAAGCTTTCAATTTTTCCCCATTTAGGATGATGTTAGCTGTGGATTTGTCACATATGGTTTTTATTGTGTTGAGATACTTTCCTTCTACAACTACTTTGTTGAGAATTTTTAACATGAATGGATGTTGAATTTTATCAAATGCCTTTCTTTGTCTATTGAGATGATCACGATTTTCATTTCATTTTATTGATATGGTATATGATATTTATGATTTGCATATATTGAACCATCCTTGCACCCCTGAGATGAATCCCACTTGATCACTGTGTATAATGCTTCTGATGTGCTATTGGATTCTGTTTGCTAGTGATTTGGTGAGAATTTTTGCATATAAGTTCAAGGATATTGGCCTATAATTTTCTTTTTTTGATGAGACTTTGATTATGGTATCAAGATAATGCTGGCCTTATAGAATGAGTGTGGGAGAATACACTCTGCTTCCATTTTTTTTGGAATAGTTTGAGAAGAATTGGCATTAAACCTTCTTTAAAATTTGGTAGAATTCAGCGGTGAAGCTATCTGATCCTGGGTTTTTCTTTGTTGGGAGACTGTTGATAACTGATTCAGTCTTGTTGCTCATTATTGGTCCATTCAGATTTTCTGTTTCTCCTTGGTTCAGTCTTGGTAAGTTGTGTGTGTACAGAAATTTCTATTTCCTCTAAATTTTCAAGTATATTGGGGTATACTTGTTCATAATAGTTTCTAATCATCCTTTGTATTTCTGTGGAATCAGTGGTAATGTCTCCTTTTTCATATTTTCAATATTTGTGTCTTCCATCTTCTTTTTTTCATTAGTCTAGCGAATGCTTTGTCTATTTTGTCTATCTTCTCAAAAAATTTTCTTGTTTCATTGACCTTTTTGGTTGTTTCTTGATGTCTATTTAATTTAGTTCTACTCTGATCTTTATCTTTTCTTTCCATTTTGCTAATTTTAGGTTTGTATTGTTCTTGCTTTACTAGTCCCTTGAGGTGTAATATTAGGTTGTTTATTTGGGATCTTTCAACCTTTTTGATGTAAGTATTTATTGCAATAATCTTCCCTCTTACTACTGCTATTTCATTATCCCATTGGTTTTGGTGTTATGTGCTTCTATTTTCATTTCCTTCAAGGAATTTTTTTATTTCCTGCTTTATTTCTTTTTTAACCCATTGGTCACTCAGTAGCGTGTTGCTTAATTTCCATGTATTTGTATAGTTTCCAAGGTTTCATTTGTTATTGATTTCTAATTTTATTCCATTATTGTCTGAAAAAAATACTTGATATGATTTCAGTCTTTTTAAATTTGTTGAGACTGGATTCGTGGCCTAACTTGTGATCTTTCGTGGTGAATCATTCATGTGTCGATGATAGGAATGCATATTCTGCAGTTGTTAATGAAATTCTGTGAATGTCTGTCAAGTCCATTTGGTCTATAGTGCAGTTTAAATTAAATATATTTGTGCTAATTTTTAATCTAGATGATCTGTCCAGTGTTGAAAGAGGGGTGTGAAGTCCCTGACTATTATTGTATTGGAGTCTAACTCTCCATTTAGATCCCATAACATTTTCTATATATATCTGGGTGCTCTGGTGTTGAATGCATATGTATTTATGGTTGTTATATCTTCTTTATGCATTGATCCCTTTATCATTATATAACATCCTTCTTTGTCTCTTTTTATAGATTTGGTTTAAAGTCTATTTAATCTGTTATAAGTATAGCCACTGCTGCTCATTTCTGGTTTCCATTTGCATGAATATCTTTTTCCATCCCTTCACTATTAGTCTATATGTATCTTTACTGGTGAAGTGAGTTCTTGCAGGCAGAATATAATTGGGTCTAGTTTTCTAATCCATTCAGCCAGTCTATATCTTTTAAGTGGGGTATTCAATCCATTTACCTTTAGGATTGTTATTGAAAGGTATTGCCTTGCTCCTGCCATTTTATTAATTTTTTTATGGTTGTTTTATGTTCCTTTCTTTCCTTTTTATTATTTGTCTTTGCTGTTTGGTGATTTTTGTAGTGATAAGGTACAGTTTCTTTCTCTTTCTCATTTTTGTATCTGCTCTACTAGTGGGTTTTATTCTTCCTTGTGTATTCATGATGATAGTTAATACTCTTTTGATTCTAGATGTAGAACTCCTTTGAGGATTTCTTGTAGGGCCATTCTTGTGGTGGTGATTTCCTGCAGTTTTTGTTTGTCTGGGGAAGACACTATTTCTCTTTCATTTCTAAAGAATAGTTTTGCTTGATATAGTATTCTTGGCTTGCATTGTTTGTCTTTTACTAGTTTTAATATATCATCCCACTCCTTCCTAGCCTATAAGGTTTCTGTTGAGAAGTCTTCTGTTAGTCTGATGGAGATTCCCTTATAGGGACACTTTACTTGACACTTTTCTCTTGCTGTTTTTAGGATTCTTTCTTTGCCTTTGACTTTTGGCAATTTGACTATAATGTGTCTCAAGGAGCACTTTTTTGGGATGAATCTGCTGGGGATCTTTGAGCCTCTTGTTTGTGGGATACCCTAGCTGTCCCAGTAGTTGGGAAGTTTTCATCTATTCATAAAATAGGCTTTGAATGCTTTTTCCTTTCTTTTCTCCTCTAGTACATCCATAAAATGGATGTTGTACACTGAAGATGGTTCAATAGATCTCATATGCTTTCTACATATTTTTCTTTTTTTTTTTTTCATGTTTTGGTCCAACTGTGTTAATTCAAAATGCCTGTCTCAAAGTTAGAAATGTTCTCTTCCATTCGTTCTAGCCTGTTGCTTAAGCTCTCAGTTGTATTCAGTTGTATTTTTTTATTCCATTGAATGATTTCTTCAGTTCCAGGATTTCTTCTTGTTTTTTTTTTGGTTGTTGTTGTTGTTTGTTTGTTTGTTTGTTTGTTGTTTAGGATATCTAGCTTTTTGTTGAATTTCTCATTCAGGTCCTGGATTGTTTTTCTGACTTCATTGTGATTTTTATCTATTTTATCTTACATCATTTTCAGTTTCCTTAAGATTACTGTTTGGAATTCCTCTTCAGGCATTTCACCAGTTTCCCATTGTTTGGTGTCTGGTACTGAAGAATTATTTTCTTCTTTTGGGGGTGTCATGCTCCCTTTTTTTTATGCTTCTTGTATCTCTTCATTGATGTTTGGGAATCTGGTGGTACATTTGCTTCTTTTAATTTTTGGAGTAGTTTTTGAAGGGAGAAACTGTGACCTGCAGAAGTGTTCTGTATTGACAGTCAGGTTGGGCATTTTAGGTTTGGTTCGGTGAGTGCAGAGTGCAGACTTCACGTGACCTTGACTGTATTGTCTTGGAGTTGTCTGTGGGTGCCTTCATGGCCTATGTAGTGGGGGCCTTGGAAATTTCTTGTTGAAGTATTTGACACTGGGAACGGTTTTTGTTGCTGTTAATAAGGCCTCAAATACCTTAGGGGTGTGCTGGTGTGTTCAGTGCTTCCTAAGGTAAGGTGAGAGACTCTATACAGCATCACTGGGGTTACCACTGGGCTTCAATTTCTGGGTTAGTTGTTGTGGTGATGGGCTGTTCCTCTGCTAATCTGGGTAGAGTTGTCAGGGTACTGAGTGGTTTGTACACCCCTGGGAGAAGTGCTGGAGCATTTCTGTGTCCCTGGGTGAGGTGGGTGGGTTCTCTGGAGCTACCCTACTGGAGTATGTGGATCAAGTAGGTTTACTAGAGACACAGGACTGTGTGCATGTGGGACGTGCTAGCTCACTTCCACAACCCTCTTCACTGTGCAGACTTGCTGAATTGGACAGGCCTCTGAATTCCCAGGGTAGGGTGCGAATGGATTAGAAATGCACAGAACTATACTCTCTGCTGGAGCAGGTAGGCTTGCTGTGCTGGACAGGCCTCTGAGTTCTGGAGTGGGCTGAGGGAGGCAATGGGGGCATGGATCTAGGCAAGTTCACCAGATATGTGAGGAGACAGCTCACTTCCCACACTCTATCCACCTGAGTGGAAGGCTCTGAAAGTCTTGCCAGAACTGGGCAGGTCTTTGTGTCCTGGATTATATCTCTTAATGGCAATATCCATCAGCAGCCCAGGAACAAGGGTACTGAGGGGACCCAGTGTGCTGCATATTCCCTTTGAAAAATGTGGTAGTGTAGGCTTCCAGCAGCTCCCCATGCTGGACTCATTGCCCAGGAGGTCCGCATGGCTATCTTGCAGCTTGAATTGCAGGCACCTGTGGTGGGAGCACCAACCACAGACCCCCTGCCTACCTTGTCCCAGCAGTGCAGGGTCTCTGAAGTTTCTGTGCCAGTCTTGGTCAGTTGTTTCCCTTGTCTTTCTATGTTGTCATCTCAAGTTTACAGATCTTGGGGAGTCTTCCCCACTATTTTGCTGTATTTCATCACTTTGTCCTAGACACTACTCTACAGGTGGCTATCTGGACTTTCTTTGCATTAGAATCAATGGCCACCTTTAGGCAGCCATTTTACTGGTTTATTATAAAGGATGCTACAAAAGATACAGATGAAGAGATGCACAGAACAAAGTATGGGGTAAGGGGTGCAGAGCTTCCATGCCCTCCCTGGGCACGTCACCCACCAGCAAACATCAAGTGTCTAGCTATCCAGAAGGTCCAACAATAATAATTTTAGTACTTGAAAAGATACTCAACTAGAATGATTTGATGAGAAAAATGTAATTATGGAAATGATGAAAGTGAGCAGAGTCAATACTTTCACTACATTTTATAGTCTTGAAGAGAAGGAATAGGACTGTGGCTGGAGGAGAAAATAAAGATTGTTTTGAAAATGGGAAATAGTTGATTACATTCACATTTTCGTATGATTGATACACTAGTGAGGAAGAAATTGTTTCCCAAACAGAAAGAATAACTGCAGTATTATAATCTTGGGCCAGCTGACATCATGGAGTTGTGTAATGGGTATTGATTATCTCCCCCAAATTTAATTTTCCCCTGTTGCATTGTTGAGTATCAATGGAGTTTGCTTAGAATTGGCCACATGTTCCAATTCAAAACGAACATTTAAAGGTCTAAGTCAAATAGAAGAAGCCCACCCATCATTTTCATGGTGATTGTTTTGGAAACCCAGGCCTAAACCACAGCAGTTTTCTGACAACACTGATTGATCCAGGAATCACCTAACCATACCAGAGCTAAAAGGCCAGGTGTGTGTGACCGTGGGAGAGGCACACTTCTTGAGAGTGATCGAATAAGTGAGTAGCCCACGTTGCTGTGGACAGCCGTCTTGTAGCCATGAAGGAAACCATCTTAAGAAGAGGCAAGCAGAGTCAGAAGAGATTAAGAAAGCAGTACTGATTTAAGAGACTCAGAGAGAGATGAAGCAAGGGCCCTGATCACAGCTTTTGTGAAATTTGTTCTCAGTTGAAATATTGGAGATGTGAGTCAATAATAAATCCTGTTTTAGATTTAAATTGACTTTATTTGGGTTTTCTATTACTTACCCTTTCCCCTACACACACACACACACACACACACTAACAGCACATAAAAGGGGTGTCCGTTTATAATATGCATTCTCAGTGGGGTCAATATTACCACCAATAAAGTGAAAATTGATTATTGAAAGGAGGAGCAAAATTTCTTACTTTTATGTGTAAAACAGACAGATATAGATAAATATGTATAGACATATATACAATTCATAGACATATATACAGTATATTTGTTGTGCTGAAATTAGGGAAAACAGTCTAAGAAGTTCTCTAGCTTAAAAGATTGAGAAACACTGCCTTACGGGAGAATGAAGACATCCCTTCCTTGGTAACAGGAGTGAAGACAGAGAATTAAGCACAGATTGACCCCGACTAGAAAGCTCAGTGGAAGGTGTATGAGGAAGTTCTAGTATTCTTTTCTCTACTTTCCTTGTGAAGAATAAACTGTAATCACCTTCTGGGTGGTAGTGGTGGCATGAAGAAGAGGTTTGAGATTGGGGAGGAGATGATGTCAAAGTTACCTCTCTGTCAACTTGCAGGTGCAGTGCCTTGCTGGGGCGCATGGACAGCCCCAAACTGCCTATGAGTTGTGGCTGCAGAGGACCTGCTTCCCCCTGTTGACCAAGATCACGGCTCACATCCACAAGATACAGGTTACATCCTGTATTTTTGGTAGCATCCAATGCATTTTTTATTCTTGTGAAAATGTTTACTGAGCTTGGTTCTCTACTAGGAAATTTACTAAAGTCTATAGTTCACATCCTTGTTAAATTTAAGTTCCTAGATTCTCAATGACAGTCAATAATGACTATAATTAAAGGCATCTCCATTTAGCAACAGATTTCTTAGTTTATAGTGGAGATGTCAACACAACCCAGGTAAAGGTTTTATTTTTGTGGGCCAGCATATAGATCTATACATATGTATACATTAATGTGTAGATACATAAAAGAAAAAATTTACAATGAAAAATAAATTTTATTTTCTCACAAATGTACACAAAAATCTGCTTTAAAAAAGTGCATTATTTTGTGAGTGTTTATTGTCAATGAGTTTGTACATTGTGGAGAAGAAACATCATTGAGAAAGCTGCATGTATTAAAAAAGCTGTCTCATTTATAATCTCTGTTTTCCATGAACAAGTGGGATAATTATCTAATTTGCTCCTTTGTTATCTTTTTCATATATTTTTTCTTCCATGAGAATAGGTAAGGTTATGAGGCTTTTTTAAAAAATTGTAATGTTATGAAAAAGCAAAAACTGCACAACAAAAAGTAAAATGCCTAAAACAAACTACAAAGGCAAAGGAGATTTGGGGGACTATAAGTGGACATATTTTTCTGTATTTTAAAACTAAACTCAAAAGCAAATAACCTTAGTAAAATAAGTTCAATTAAAAATTTAAATTTTTCAGTATCTAGAAACCCACAGAAAAGTATATTATTATTTATTTCCTGCAGCTAATTAAAGAATCATTTTTAACCACTCACACATGGCACTTGCCAACTTTCCTTTCCCAAGGACTCAAGTATCAATGGCTCAATCTCAGCAAATTTATTCTTAGTCCTGTGCCTATTCAATATGTTTACTTGGCACAGAATGCAGTCTCCGTTCTCATCAGCAACCAGGTGGTAGGTGTGCAAATAACTCCTCAGAAAGAGTATACTTTAAATGGTTTGCATTCCTCTGTTTACTCAACCAATACTATATCATATTAAAAATCTTAGACCTCAGCCTCAGGGTCTTCAAATAGACAGCACCTACCCAACATATTTCTTTTTTCCTCATTGTAAAGTAGAAAAGATCAAGCTGATGCATACAGATAGAAATACATTTAAAAAAAATATTTAATTGTCAAATAAAGGCTGACTATATTCAAGAGGTACAACATGGTGATTTTTTTTTTTTTCCTTTTTTGTCTTTTTTCATGTCCGGCAACGGGATCGCAACCCTCGGTGCTGCGCCCGCACCTCGCTCAGCCAGTGAGCGGGAACCGGTCTGTATGTGGGATCCGAACCCTCGGCGGGAGCGCCACCGCACTCCCAAGCGGCACACTGTAGCAGTGCGCCACCGGGCCGGCCCAACATGGTGATTTTATTACATCACTCATATACACACACACACACACATTGATATATATATCAATGTATACTGATATATATATATATATCAGCAGTATATTTAAAAAGTATACTGATATATATGTATAAATCAATGATGTGATTACCACAACAGAATTTTTTTTATTAATCTCCTATCATGATATCATGTTCTACCTTTTTATTGTTCATCTGGAAGTCAGACTAGACGAGCAGCTAGAAGCTAAAGAGACAATTCTTTATCTAAATATTTTCCTTGGGGTCTTGGGAAATAAAAAATGAAAGCAAAGAAGAAATGAAAATTTAATGTGCATTTACTCTGTACCATAACCTACTCCATAGTAGCTCCTTCCACATATGCCATTTCAATGGATATTTGCAACACCGAGGAAGGATTAGCATACTGTTTTTACAGTTAGCAAAAGTGAGGCTTAGAGAGCTTCTGCTTCTCCTACTAAAACCCTTTCTGCACTAAAATTTCTTATTCTGTGATTTTTCTGTAACTTAGAAGCAATTTGAGAATTTAATTCATTACCTAATATAGGAAGACAAATTAACATTTAATATCGCCTTGAGGTTGTACATTAAATGATCAATCCGCCTGACTCTTCTCCCTCCCATGCCCAAAGGCAGATGTTTTTTAAACTTAAAAGTGAATACTTCTCTAGTTTCCAGATGCAGAACTTTCAAGGGGAAAGAGCAACATATGCATCATTAAATGGTGAGATTTAGGAAAAAAGTGTACTGACAAAAGCAGATTTATACCAAATTAATTATTTTCTTTGTTCCACTGGTTCTATACTGGTAAATAGCCAGAGATTTAAATAAAGTAAAATTTCTGCATGATTTCAGTGTTTTCATGTACTGATATTTATCACTCATTACTTATACAAGTGCAACTTGAAATAAAATAAATGTCCCCTGATAGTACATTAGCTAAATGTGTAGTGGTACACTTATAGATGGAATACCATGCATTGGTTCAAATATCTTACATTTTGGACAATGATTAAATTGCATGAGAAAATATTACTTTATATCATGATCAAAATTTTATGTAGAGAATAAATGGGCATATGTAAATGTGTATATACAAAAAAAGACACACAAACATACATGTGTGTATTTAAAAGAATACTGCAATTTGTCCTTGCTCTGAACAGTAAGAAATGATTAGATGTTTTCAAGCAAAAATAATCAAGATCAAACTTGTATTTTAGAAGAATTATCAATCATCATTCTGAGGGATTTATTGCAGAAGAAATAGCTGAGACAAAGAGAGTAATGAGACATTCTTGTGATAGACCACCTTGGGGGAAAAAAAGATAAGGCTTGAACTGAAGCACTGGAGGAATAGAGATGGTGCTATGTATGGATTAAATGCGCCCCCAAGAAGTTCACATGTTAGAAAAGTGACCTCCATTGTCACAGCGTTAAGAGGGTAGAAAGTCCAATCATGGTATTTGAAAGGTGAGGCCTTTAAGAAGTGCTGGATCTGAGGACCATGCCCTACAGAATGGATTGATCCATTCATGGACTAATGAGTTGATGGTTAAATGGGTGGTCATGGGTGTGGTTCCGATGGCTTTTGAAGGAAAGTGAGTTTGCAGGTGAGCTCTCTCTTCCTCATGCCATCTCTCACCACGTGATACCCTGACTTGCTGTAGAAAGTCACCACCAAGAAGGTGCTCAGTAGATGTGTTCCCTGGACTGTGGACTATCCAGCCTCCAAAACTGTAAGAAATAAATTTCATTTCTTTATAAAATATCCAGTTTCAGGTATTCTGAGTAACAGAAATTGACAAGTACAGATGGCAAAAAGAAAAAGAAAAAGAAAGAAAAGAAGTGAAGTGAGAAAGTGGCGCTGTCCGCGTCAACGTGGACAGCATGATGGTTCGTGTCTAGACATTCTGTGTATCTCCTTTTGGGTCCTACTACCTTGAGAGGAACAACTCTAGATGGTTCTGTGGGTCATTTGAAATTTTGCAGAAATAACTCCCAGACTCCAACACATGGAAAGAAGGAGTTTAAGGGCTCCTTGAAGTGAGTTGCCTTATTCTTTGCTCCCCAAGGCACTAGCACAGCTGCCCAGTAGATGACTAATCAATGTTATTGATTTATCATTGATTGGAAGAACGCAGGCAAAGTGCTGGGCTCCTGTCCCAGACAAGGAGGTTATCTTTGACTTTAACACAAAGTCGACTTCCTAAAGTCCCTTTTACACAGGTTCATGTGTATGTCATTTCTGTGTTTGATTAAACAGGATTCATTGAACCAAACTCTAAGTCACCTTTCAGCTACTTATAGCATTTAAAATTGGACGAACACGCTCTGGGAGTAAGATGAACGATGTATTTCCCCAAAGAACCTATTAGTTGCCAAGAATCCAATACTGGTCAGGAACTTTAGCTAAATTTCACTAGTTCCTTCCTGTGTACACTTCACAAAGACCAATAACCTCTCAAGTAAGGAGAAGACGATCAATATCAGTCACTTTCCTTTGACTAGTGTTGGGCCTATGAAAGTTCATAGTGGTCGGGTTTGACAGAACATTTCACCTTGTCTGATGTAAAAGTTATTGAATTTGATTTGGATCCTGAGACACACTATTATAAATGTTTTGGTTGCTACAGCACTTGCTAAAAATAGAGCAGAAATCAGGTGCTGGAGTCCAGAAACTAGAAACACAAGCATAGGCCAGGTGAGTATATTCAACCTTACAGTGGAGGTGCAGTGCAGAGGCACAGGAGAGCAGTAGAGAACCAAGTCAGGAAGCAGCTCAAGTTTAATAAAGTCCAGAGACTCTGGGGACATTTTGAATGAATGACCGTTTTTCTGGCCTGAAGAAAAACTTACATAATAATGATTTCATTAGCTTTAAACAATAGATAGGTGAAGAAAAAAATTTTTTTAGTTTAATGGTAGTTTCATTTAAAAAACAATACATAGATATTTTAGAAATTTGAAAGTAAACAAAAGTAAAAAGACAAGGACAAAAGTGGTCATAATGGCACAATCCAAAAAACAATCAATGTTAGCATTTTGGAGTGTGTGTTAAAATACCTTTGTGCATATGTGTACTAAAATATGTATATGTTTGTGTATGATATGTAGTATTGTATTCTACTTTTTTTCACTTGACATTATATTGGAAGCTTTTATACAGTACTTTAAAATGTTCATTTATATTGGCTCCACAAGACAAAATAATATGGCTTTTCACTATTTATTGAAGTAATCTATTTTTGGACACATGGATTATTTTTAATATGTTGTTATAAAAAATATGGGACCAAACATGCTTAAAGATAATTATTAGAATCCATCTATGACTGTTTTCACAGTATGAATTCCTAAAAAGTTAAGTTATGGGGACTAAAATTTTAAGAATAGTCATTTGCTTTAGAGTTGCAGTGTAATACAGAGCACAGACCCTGGGGTAGACAGACATGATTCCAAATTCTAGCTATGCTGCTTGTGTGACATGAGCAGATTACATAAGCTCTTTACATTTTACCTTCTCATATGTGATATTGCACACAAAAATAGTTTTGCCTTATAGAATTGCTAGACAGAGTAAATAATATGGTACATGTTATTTCTTGGTAAAAAGCCAATGCATGGAAAAAGCACTCAATAAAAAAATAATTGTTTTCATTTTTAAATAAAATGTGCTGTGGTTGCAAAATTTGACCTGGATTCCCATGTGCTTTTTTTTGTTTTGTTTTGTTTTGTTTAATTTTACATAAGATTCTGCTTGAGAGTTTAAAATGTCTCTGATGTCTGAGGATAAACTGATTTAGCTGATTCACTTTGGTGTAAGGCTGTTTTCTAAACTGGCTTAAAGTCTTAGCTTAGTGGCTAAGATGGTAAATGTACCATATCTGTGATGATA
The DNA here is from genome assembly GCF_000696425.1 of Galeopterus variegatus. Lineage (NCBI taxonomy): Eukaryota > Metazoa > Chordata > Mammalia > Dermoptera > Cynocephalidae > Galeopterus > Galeopterus variegatus. Next base: position 84,620 of record NW_007733330.1, on the reverse strand, counting down.
ATACAACTGTTTCGAGTATATTTTGAGAGATTAAGGAATAATTTTGCTTCATTCCGTAAGTACTGAGTTTTTTATTCCAAATATCTAACAGTCATCATTGTACTGTGTAGAAATGACAGGATGTAATCACGGCATAGCAACCTGAAAGGTTTTTTCAAAGATTTGACCTCTGAGTGTGACTATGCATAGCTCATAGCTCAATTGTGGTTATTTCCAAATATTGTCAAAGATGACTTTGAGTTTATTCTGCATCACCTTTGTCACCCATGGGGAGCTTAGGGATGTAGATCTGTGAATCTCTGTTATAATAATGTATCAGCCTAGTGCAAGGATATAAGAAAACAGGCATTTTTACATTCTATAGCACAACTTGCAAAAGTGATGAGAGGAAAACCAGTTATTTCTTCCTTTCTGCATGTGATTATATCAGGGATTTATTTTACCTCTATGTCTTACAGTAGTATTACTAAGGGATCCTACTTTTTAAGTACCAACCATGTGCCATGTACTTGAAATATCTTTTTTTTACACTTAGTGATTGTTACCAACTAGACAATGATTAACACATTAGGCATTATCAAGCTATAATCAATAATGTGTATTTGAGGTTGAGATTGAGAATTCCATAAAGGAAAAAAATGCCAGTGTAATATTTTAATGTTCTTTATTACTCAGGGAAACTCATATTAGACTCCCCAGCTCAAAGGAACCAGCACGATCAGTGAGACACATGGCTCAGGAGATCAAAAGCCACACCCCTGAGAGGTTTCCATGGAAATAGGCTGCAAATTCTGTCTGTCTGGGATGCAGGAAACAGACTCTGACACCTGTCTGATAAAGTCACCATTGCTGTTAGCATTTCACCAAAAACTCCAGGGTTTAAAGAACGTCTGCTGAACTTTTGAAGTAAAGAATTCTGACTTTGTATACAAGTTTCCACAACTAAATCCTCAAAGTAATTGCCCAATATTTCAAATTATTAGTATTTAGAAAACAAAAGGTAACACGCATAGAACATTTTTCAGTCGTGTCTGTTAATTTTAAATAGGAGTTCGTGAGTACCCCACTCCAAAGTTTAAAACACCATCTGCATTACTTTTAAGCATCAGAACATCTAGGTGTGACAACACCAGACTAGGGTTTGGGGGCACATAGGTCCTTGGTATCTTTTGTCACTGGCAGTTATAAGAAGCCTTCACAAGAATAAAGCCTCTTCTGTATCATACTGTGTTAACAACTGGATCAACAAAGAAGCAGAGGCATTAGACACAAAGCAGCTACAAGACAAAATTACCCATAACTAAAGCCTGAGACTGGGGAAGTCCTCTGGCATTGAAGAAATGTTTTCTGTGAGGTATCTTCCCTGGACTTATCCATCATATGCACAGAATGGATCCCAACAACCACCTTAGCAGGGCCCTGTTGAAGCAGTGTATCTGATCCCAAGGAGTAAAAATGGAAGAAATCACTAAATTACAACCCCAGAAAATGTGGCTGAACATAGAGCCCTGCTTCTCAGATTGTAATGTTCATCGATATCACGGGAGGGCTCCTTGTAATGCAAGTCAGATGCAGCAAGCAGACCTGGAGCAAGTGTGAAGCCTAGATTTCTGCATTTTTAACAACTTCCCAGGTGATGCTGGTGATGCCTAGCCTTGGGCCGCATTTTGAATAGCAAAGTTGTGAAGGTCAAAGAAGCTGTCCCCGAACTCAGCTCATTCTGGGCAGCAGCTCTAAGGGCAAATTGCTCTTTTAAAGAAAAGCTTTCAGACTGATTGTTACGTACAAAGGCAGAGCTGTAAACTAGGATGGTTCTTTCCAGCAACTCAATCACAATCCAATGGCAACATTCAAGCACCTCCAGCATGCTCCACAAGTCCTGATTTTCATGGCCACCACCATCAGCATCACAAGGGCGTTGATATATAAGACACTCCAGGATTATAATTTCCAATTTATTTTAACTTCAGAGCAATGTGCATCAGGTGGTGAGAGGCCCACACATTCAGCAAAGAGTTCTAAGACAATCCTTAAGAAATGCAAGAACACATTATGCTGGCAAATCAGTTATACATGCAGTCATTAAGAAAAGCAACCATCCTGTTTGTGCTATTTTATAAAGTAAGGGAGATATCACCAAAATCTACAGCTGAGACATGAAAAAGAATGTATATATAATGGATGATGGTAGTAAAATCTCACCCGCAGAAGGATGGAGTGCGAGTTCTCTCTGTAGTGCTGCTGTGCTCGATCTGAAGTGAATTCTGCCAACAGAGTCCATGCCCTTGAGAAGTTTATAATCTAACATTAAAAAGGGTAGAGCTACTGCCTTTACTGTCCAAATAAATAAAGAGGTTAAATTCTTTGTCACAGAGAACATCTATGACATGGCTCAGGGGAATTTACAAGAAAGCAAAGCAAGATTGAATTGCCATATAAAGAGATCAGTAAGTAAAATTATGTCATCCTCTCCTCTCACTCAGAAAATCATTGCTGCCTTTAATCTTCATCACTGATTCTTACCAGCAAAACGGGAATACACTGATGGCAAGTACTTTGTGCCCAGAGAGAGAAACCAATTGTACTTTTGGAATCTTAGGTGGTCCTATGGAACACATCTGGAATTCATTACATTCTATTGCTTTAAAGATTAACTTGAGTGAAAACATCAGGCAACATGAACAGCTAACAGACCATGACTTAAATGATGAAAAACTCTGCCACATGCACCTGCAACTTGGCTGCAAAGCCAAAGTGCAAAGGAGTTGGTGGTAGCCATCAGTCCCTTCCGAAACAACGCTTCCTGATGCAACACTTGGTTAGGTGAGTAGCCTAAGACAGGAGGGGCCTCATAAGAGAAATAATTTTAACACCGGCTACTCAAATCATATTACAGAGGACAAGATTATCTCCAACCATTGAGTATATAAAAAAAATTATACTACAAGAGAAAACACATTTTATTTAACTTAATATGCAAGTTTTTCCTTTCTTTAAAACACTTCTTACAGAGAGGAACTTGTGATGGTTATGTTTCTTTATAAACCAATATTTGTCCCCCTGGAACCTGGCAGCTATAACAAGTGGAAAATTATGCATTAGAAATGTAAAAGAAAATGTCTGAAGGAAAATAAATTGAATGGATTGCATCTGGAAAAGGAAGTTTCTCTTATCTCTACGTGCCCGCCTGTATAGGCATTATTATCTAATTATGTCTCTTAGATTTTTCCCCTGACTCTCATAAATGACTCCCAGTGTAAATGCAAACATTTTAATTTGCTATGTCTCTATATATTTATTTCATATATTAAAAGGCTTTCGGCCATGGTACAAATAATACTTATATAATACCTTATATCCAAGTGTCTAAATCCCTTATATGTCAAATAAATATGATATGGAAAAGCTGCACCTCCACTCTCTTAAACTCACAGTGATTATCATAATCATTTTTACTGAACCAGGATGGACATAACACGACACTGAACTCTTGCTAAAACTTGGCTTTTTTATCTCCCCTTTAAGAAATGGCATTTGACTATGATGAGGTAGGACACAATGGAGGTAATCTTTGTTCACTAACTTCACAATACATCTGACCCTGTGGACAGTGGAATTACTTGCCTGGATATTAAATTCACTGCCTTGTGTTGTCCTGGGTCCTTTCAAATGTTTGTTCTATGACTGTCAATTTAGGATTTTCCTTCTTACCTTATTCTCAGGTGCTTATTTCTTCTCTTTTTAACCGTTAGTTTCTGGTGACTGTGATTCCACAAGCCCCACTGCTTTAACGATGTTTAATTGAATCTTGTTTGCCTTCCTTGCTTCTGATTCACTGCTTTTCTTATTTGACGGAAGGAAGCCTCTGCTCTGACTTCCATCACTTGCAGAGGCCTGACTCGTTACGGCTCGGACTCCTAATTCTCTCCCCCCTGGTTTGGCCATCAGTCTCCCTTGTTCTTTTCAATCTGTCTACAACATTGGTCTAATACTTTATGCCAAACACCTTGTACGTAACCCACATTTATCCACGGTACTGACAAATAGAGAAATTTGGAATACATTTTTCAGCAAGAAAATCACATGATAAAAATTGTAATTAAAAATAATCTAATGGCAAAGTATAGATTGTGCTGGAGGCATAAAAACTAGAAGCAGAAAGTTCACTGTTTACTTCCTTTGTACTTTAAGAAGTCCACTATACTCATACATGCTTCTCAAATCTGAGTCAAGGTGGTGAATAAAGATTTTCTACTAACTCAAGGTGGTGAATAAAGATTTCTTTCATACATGAAAGACAACGGCGATGCTAGAGAAGTTTGTCCCAAACTAGTTCAATAATTGTGATCATATAAAGTCAAAACGGTGGATTTTCTGAATGTTAAGTTAGCATCCATCATTCAGCAGTGTAACGTGCTGGACTGCATTTAGTTAAAGCCTAGTAGATCTTTATGATTGCCTCCAATGCACATAGTACAGCAGGATATAATTATTCTCTCTACCAAGAGAATATGTTACTGTCATGTCAAATTACTCACCTTCTGCAGGGAATGTACTTCTCTAGAAAGCTTGGAAAGCATTTCCAGTTCTATATAGCACTGAATTTTTATCAGCAGAAAAGATAAGGGAAGTTTTTTTATCTTCTTTCAGAGAAGTCTATTATAGTACTCACTGCTATGATTAGAGAGATGGTGACTTAAATCTCTTGAATATCAAAAGACAGGAAGACAGCCTTCGGCCATAATCACAGCTTAGCTGCTTTGGTTAAACAGGAAACTCGGAAGAATTCCTCTCATTTTAGCTCTTGGGTTAGAAAATAAAATCTTTGATCTTATATACCTGCCTCAGACTTCTTGATATGAACATTTTCACCTCAAAATGTAAGCCAGACAGGAAGTTTTCAGAGATGCAGAAATATAACATGGACTATAAGGGAAACTTTATATTTCCTATTCAGGAAGGAGTCTGGCGTTTCCATCAATGTCTCACACACTTTCTCTCTCCTGCATATTACCCAGGCAATGTGCTATATCCCCTGAGATCAGTTTGCAAATAATGTGACCACTTCAACTTAAAAATAATAGTTTCAATTGATTACTTCAATATTTTTTTTTATTCTATAATTTTAAAAAATGTATTCTGGCTCCACCATTTAAAACTAAACATAGAAACTGTGAAGATCATTCAGGACAGTAGGTAAGAGGAAAGAATTAAGGTTAATATGGGAGTCCTGCAAATGTTTTCTCTTAATTAGGAGGAAGATCTATAATAGTTTAATTACACATATCACGGGTACCCATTTTTCAAGTCTTTTAGAAGATCTATCTTAAAAAGATAGTATCCATTGTAAGAAACAGTACATTGAATGCAAAAATTGCAGCTAATTAATAGAAGGGACAATTTTGAGATTAACCTGCTAACTTAATCCTACTTTAAAATATGTTTTTTATTGAGTAGTCAGATGCAAGGAAATGATCTGCAATGACAAATAGCAAGCATTCAGAGGACAAGCACCCACTTGTATTTATCACAAATGCCCCCCATACCTAACCAGACAGCAGAAACCCAAAGATTATCAGCTATATATTAAATAGATGAGTTGATTAATTAGTAATCTTTTGTATTCTAATTGAAATATGCAAACTATTTAACACATCACTGAGGAGAGATTTCTTAGATATCTAACTTAGACTGCAATAAGTTATCCAAGTGAAGCTGAAGAAAGCTTGAAAAAGCTTTTAGGTTTTTGGGGCATATGTTCTCAAAATCATGGCTCCAGATGGCTTTCCTGCTATTTCAGTTGGTGAGGAGACCACTAGCAAAGAAGATATTATAGCCTCCAGGCTCTACTCAGTTTCAGTCTTTGTTTATTTGTTTTTACTTGTAATTGTTCTCCCAACACAAAATTAATTCATTTACACCATATAAATGAAAACATACAGGAAAACAAAAGCAAGAAAATGAAAATCACCCCAAAACCCAACACCAAGACTCTCTCTCAGCAATTTATTATCATAAGCCAAGCTCTTTTCCTATTTATTATCATTTAATGTTTTTTCAGAAAAAGATCTTATAATCCCTAGTATTTTGAAATGCGCCTTTTAGATGGCAAATATGCACATTATGAAATATTACTCTACAGCAAAATTTTAACTGACTACATAACGTTCCATGGGTAGGTGCTGTTATTTATAAAAATGCCTTTTGATAGATGCTAAGGTTATCTCAATTTTCTAATATGATAAATAAAACTAAAAATCAGAAAATATCCCTATTTCTTTAGGCTGTCCTTACATAAGAACGTTGCTTGGCCAAGAATTTTAATAAAAATTACCAAATTGTTCCCCAGAAAATTTAAATCAATTTGCCATTTTCCTGGAAGTTTATAACATTGCATTTTTCACCTCATTATCAGTGATAATGTATATTATTATTAATTTCTATCATTCTCAATTTGACTAGTCATCTACATTGTAGTGAACATCAATAGTGCCTACATATGTTCATAAGTTTTTCTATTTCTTCCATGGAGAAATCATTATTCAAAGTCTTAAGCCATTATCCCTACGGATATATTTATTTTTCTTATTTTATTTTTAAAGGTGTTTTAAATATTGAAGATATTAATATATTAATTGTTATCTATATAAAAATTACTTGTGCATTTAAAAACCTTTTTTCATCCCCAGTGTCTTATGGTAGATATTGTGCTCAATAAACCTTATAATATTGTCCTAGCTATAGGATATTAGCCACTTTGCACCAAAGAGACTCATGCTAACTATAACGTTTGCGATATAACTTGAGATAACTGAGGACTCATCACAAAATGCATGGTGGCTTCTAGGGGCCATCCAATTAGAACTTTAGCAGTAAGAATGACCAATAAATTCCTATATTTGCATTTTTTCATTCATTCAGCTAAATGCATTGGACGATGGGTAAGTGCTGAGTACCACACTGAACAAGAGAGGTGTTTGAGGAACAATTCCTCATCTTACTGGGCTTACAATCTTTTGCTATGAACTTCTTAACTGCACAGGTATCAAAAATTTAGCAAATATGTATAAGGAAGATTAAAAAATGTGTACAATTCTACCAGTGTTTCACCATGGATGCTACTGGTGAGATGTAAACCATAAAAATAGGTGTAAGATTTATTCCTTATTCCTTATTCTTTTGTATGGTTGTGCCATAATACCTTCCTTCTGAGTTCTTGCCAATTATGCATCAGGAACTGGGAAAAGTTCCACAAAATCACATAATATGGCTTAAAAAATAATTATTGGGGAAAAAAAGACTTAATATGCCAAAGGATATTGAGCAAAGAAAAGGCAGCCTCCTTTAGTTCCTCCTTTCATCTCACAGGGAGGAGGGCTGGAGCCCGGCTCCTGCTGCAGACAGCATGCCGGCGGGTAACCTGCCCTTCTATGGGACAAGTGTGCTGAAGCAGCCTTGTCATTGGGATGCACAGGCTGCCAGGCACAGGAGTTACCTAGGAAAACAGCCACTCAGCACCTAGGAAGCATGGGACCGTGGAAGATAGAGTTCCCGGTACTGGGAAAGGCCATTGCTTCCCTGCCACTGGGGGAAGGAGGAACTTTCAGTCCTAGTTAGTTCATTGCCCAGGTAACCCAGATTGAGCTATTAGGTATTTTTTGAACGTTCCTGTCCATGGTACTTTATTTATACTGACATATTATTATATTCAAGAATTGTATTGAAGGCCATTGTGGCAGACTGTATTTTTCATGAAGGCCTCAAAAGGTCTCTCATTTACAACCCCTTGGACACTCCTACCACCATGTGTTCCCCAACTTGGACTGTGATTATTGTGGAACTGGCACTATGTGACTTCTATTTTAAAAAAGTATTTATTTTTATTGAAACATAGTTTACAGTACATGTCTGTGAGGTACAGAGTTGAATATCAATACCTGTGTGCAATATGGGATGTTCAGATCAGGATAATTAGTATAGTCAACATTATATAATGTCATTGTTTTCATGGCTTTTGAGGCTAGGCAATAGATTTTCGTGCCAGGTCCACTTCACACACTTGTTCTTGGAAGTGATTCACCATGCCATAAGGAGCAGAGAGGCTGCATGGAGTATTCACATGCAGGCACTCCAACAGATAGCCCTACTTATATGGCAGATGAGTCATATCCACCTGCAGACATGCAGGTGAAGCTCGAAGCATCCTCATCCAGAAGCTGCGTGAGAAGCACTGAGTAAGAACCATCTTTTAGAGATCCAAAACCATGAGAGTTAATAATAAAACAATTGTTGCTTTTTAAAGCCACTATGTTATGGAAATATTTATTTTGTAGCAATAGACAACCAGAACAGTTATACATTTTTCTTGACCTCATCAAAAAGTTAAGTGTAACTATCTTTCAATTAACTATTCTGCCCGCCTTTTCGGTTCCAATAAACACGTTATAGTCTCAGAGAAATTCAGAGAGATGATGAACGTTTCTTTCTTTACCAATAGCTACCATTTTGATTGAAACTAGGGAATTCCAAAGAAAGTGTGTGTCCAACAAATGTATCAATTGTCCAAATCAATGCATATTGATCAAAAGAAAAACCAATTGAAGGAATACAACATATTCCACAATTGCCAAATGAATCAAGATATTTCATATTCTAAGTGAATTTTAAAATTTAAGTATAATGGTACTTTTATGTCTGGCCAATATGGATGAACAGAGTCTAGATTTCACTTCTACCTGAAACAACTAAAATAAACAAGCAAATAAACAGGAAAAATACATGAAACAGTGATCTTCAAGACACTGGACATCCGGCATTGAAAGACACTGATCCATAATATACAGGAAATAAACAAGGTAAACCCTATAATCATCACAGTATATTGCCTTAAGTCTGCAGAAAAGAGGACAGGGAAGAGGAATCTAGGCAGAATTTGCTGGTTCCTCTGCTTTGAAGAGACTGAATAAAATCTTGTGGGAGAGCAAGCTGGTTAAAGTTCACAGGTTGAATATTGGTGGTGAGACACTGAGAGAGAAAGAGAGAGAGAGAGAGACCTGGATGTTGCAGAGGGCCCTCCTCAAGTATTTAGCAGAGTACCAATCAGTACATATATGTAAAAAAAAAAAAAAATCATCTAATGCTGAGGAAAGAATTAGCCAAAAGGATTAAAATGAAGAGTAAATATTAAAAGCAGCCAGAGGAAAGAAAGCACTTTGTGTAGAGAGAAATGTATTAGTCTGTTTCTGTTGCTTATAACAAAATATCTGAAACTGGGTGATTTATAAAGAAGGCAAAATTTATTGCTTACAGTTTCAGAGGCAAGGAAGTCCAAACTCCAGGGACTTGGTGGTGAAAGTGACCCAGGGGTCTCATACTGCAAGGTGGTGGAACCAGAGAGAGCAAGAGCTAGAGACAGACTCCCCTCTCTCTTCTTTTAAAGCACTCAGAATCACGCCCCTGATCACCATTTTTAATCCATTCACTTCTGTATGGTCCTGCAGTCCAATCACCTCTTCAAGGCTCCACCTTTCAATCACCATAATAGGATTTCCCACCCTCTTAATAGTCACAGTGGGGGCCAAGTTTCTAATACATGAAACTTGGAGACACAATTCAAGCCTCAGTGAGGTTTGGGGAGACATAACTCATTCCACTGCATGGAATAAAGTTAAAGATAATAGGAGATTTCTCACTGTTGTGAAACAAGGCAAGCAGGAAAAAAGGTACAGAAAGAAAAATCTGCTAACCTAGGAATCCATATCTAGAGAAAACAAAAATGTTGTTAAAAAACAAAGTGAAAAGTCATTTTCAGACATACTGTAAACATTAAGGTGTTTACTAAAATAAGAAAACAAACAGCTGATAAGCCAACAAAAGATAAAGTAGAAGTGTAAAAATATACTCAATTTCTCTGCAAGTAGGAAAAAGGAGAAAAATAGGATAAAATGAAAAATATGAAATTAAAAAAATAAATATGTGATACAATGACATGTAACTGTATCATCACATAAAATATAAATGGTCTAAATATTTTAATTAAAAAGCAGAGATTATCAGATTGAATGAAAAAGCAAGACCCAACTCTACACTGTCTAGAAGAAATGCATTTAAATATAAAGAAAAATTGGTTAAAAGGAAAGGCATAGAAGAAGATATATCATGCTAACTCCAGCCAAAAAGAAATCTGACAGGCTGTATTAATATGACAAGGATTTCAGATAAAAGAATATTACCAGATTAAGAGAGGTGATTTTATAGCATAAAAGGAGTAAATTACTCAAAAGAACATAAAAATCCTAAATATTTATGTACCTAATAACAGAATATATTCTACTTGAAATATTCAAGAACATTAAAGAGGAGGGAATTCTTCCCAATCCTTCCTGTGAGGCAAGAGACTAGATACTTAACACCAAAACCAGAAAAAATACATTATAAGATAAGAAAGTCATGGTCTAGTATCCCTCATAAATATAAATGCAGACATTTTTAACAAAACTTAGAAAATTAATCTAGCAACATGTAGAAAGGAAAATACATCATGAGCACATGTGGCTCACCATAGGAATGCAGGGCTGGTTCACTATTTAGAAAGCAATTGATGTAATCCAACATATTGAAAACATAAAAATAAATTTAAACAAACAAACAAAAACACATGATCATCTCAATAGATGCTGTAAAAATGCACAATAAAAATTCAACAACCTTTCCATAATAAATACTGTCAGCAAATTAGGAATTGAAGAATGGAAGGAAACTTCCTCAGCTTGATAAAAGGCATCTACAAAAAACCTGAAGCTAACTTTATACTTAATGTTGAAAGATCAAATACTTTCCATTTAAGATCAGAATTAGACAAGAATGTTTTCTCTCACAACTTTTCTTTAGCATTGTACTTAGGTCATAGCCAGTGCAATCAGGCAAGAAAAAGAAATAAAGGACATCCACATTTGAAAAGAAGTATAATTATTATTATTCATGGATTACAAGCTCATCCACGTAAAAATTCTGATAGAATCTGCAAAGAAGGTACTAGATCTAATAAATAAGTTTACCAAGTTGCAGAGTAGAAAATTAAAATAAAACTCAATTCTATTTCTATATAGTAGCAATGAACAAACTAATTTAAATGAAAGAAATGCCATGTTCAATAACATAAAATATAAAATACCAAACAATAAATTTGATAAAAAATTCAAAAGGTCTAAACACTGAAAAATACAAAACAATTGATGAGAGAAATTTAAGAAGATCTAAATAATATATCCCCCATCTGGCTTGAAAGACTTGATATTGTTAAAATGTCAATCCTCCCCAAAATGATTGATAGGATCAATGCAATTTCAATCAAAATCCCAGGAGGATTTTTTTTCAAAACTGTGAAACAAATAAAAAGAACTATATTTATGTTGTATTATAAGTTCAGATGCAATTTTGAAATGCCTGTAATCTTAAAGAATGGATCTTTAATGCTTGGATGTCATTTTCTTTGAGGGGTATAGTTGTGGACTGAAGAGAATATTCATATCTTAGTTACAAAAAGTTGAGCAGTATGTAAATTACAGTAATAAATGTGGCACTATTATTGAGGAAAATATTTTTCTAATGTAAAGCCAGCATTTAGAAGAAGATAGGAGAGAAAAAATGTGGGAGGTATTTAGAAAGCCAAAAATAAGAACAAACACATGAAATGCCTGTACACAAAGAAGGTAATATGCAGGTCATCTGGGGATTACCCTTAATTTTCCATTTTGGTACAAAGTCTTTCTCTATCCAATCTCTCTCTAATCTCAGTAAAAGATCAGATATACTAAATGCAGGAATTCTGCAGCCAGAAACTGGCACTTACATGTATAGTCTTTTCATGGGTATGCCTAACTTAGCATGAGATCAACGATATGCCAGTCATGTAAGTCAAGAGGAAGAGAAGAAAGGAATACAGAAGTAGCCCAAAGAGAATGCAGAGCAAAGAAGAGTTTTTAAAAGACATTAAGGTACTGTCCTTCTTTACATAACTATCTTCAGGTTTTCCAAATCGCTGCTCCTTTTGCCATCCTTTCAAATATTGTGATCAAGGATCCCACTCATGACACCAACTATCAATATACACTCTATTAATGTCACCTCCTTTATTCCTTCCTTTACTGGTTGTTTATTTTAATTGCAGTAGCTAAGGTAATGTAGTTATTCAAATATTTCCCACCATTTTGTTGAATTCTCTAATTGAACAACAAGACTGCCAAGTGACTATATGCTTCTGTTAAAGCTAAATAAGAATATTTTGTGGTGGGTTTGATCAAAATGATTACATAATTTTTTCTGCATTTGCAAAATGGGGATTGGGAAAAGTGTCTATGTTATGAGCATGCTGAAAATTGAAGGAGGCAGTTACTGAAGTGAGAGAGTCCAGCAAAATGTATTGAGTAATTCAAGTTGCCCAGATCTTGGTATTAGAATATAAATAAATAAGTAAATAAATAAATAAACAAGAACACTAGAGATGTTAAAGCAAAAGTGACAAATGGTAGCAACTACCTTTAGGATATATTCCCTGCAATCTCCTAGATTTTTTTTTGTTTTAGTCACCATGGTTACATTTATTTGTCCTTGAGTTTTTGTTTTTTATAATTTTTTTATTCAAATTGACACATTGTAATTGGACATGCTTATGGTGTACAATTTGATGTTTGGTTTTTTTTCTTTCTATCTTTTCATCAACTTTTTATTTTATTTTAAAATTTACTTGTACATTTTTGTTTCAATACGTGCACATATTACAGCATAATTCAGTTAGGGTAGATAGCATAGTTTAATATAATAATCAAATCAGGGTAGTTAGTGTATTGGTCATGTCATGGATTTATCCTTTTTCTTTGTGGCAAAAACATTCAAAAACCTCTCCTCTAGCTATTAAATAATATACAAAGCTTAGCTGTTAGCCATAGTCACCCTACTGTGCAATAGAACACCAGAACGTACTCTTCCTATCTAATTATAATTTTGTAGCCATTGGCCAGCCTCTCTTCCCAGTCTCTTTTAACCACTATTCTACTCTCTGCCTGTATAATTTTGACTTTAATTTTGGATTCCACATATGAGCAAGGCCATGTGACATTTGTCTTTCTGTACCTGGCTGGCTTCACTTAACTTAATGTCCTCCAAGTCTATCCATGTTGCCGCAAATGACAGGATTTCATTTTTTTTTTTTTTAGGATGAATGGATTTTTTTTAATGTGGTATATATCCTAGACATGTTTTGAAGCCTATATCTCTGTCATCATAACAGAGTGTGCTCTGCAGCCCTGCACCTGCTCACAGGGATAGGCCACACAGGCAGTGCCCAGTCTGAATGTAGCTATGAATTGAGGGCCCCAGGACATCCATGGGGAAGAAAACTGTTAAATAGGTGGATTCAAGGAAAGGAAACAGCCTTCTTCCTTCTATTATCCCAAAGAAGTATTTTCTTTTCTTTTCCAGTTTTAATCATTAAGTTAATCTACTGGAAAATTAATATGTGTTCTATATTTCAACTATAGAAAAATGACCTTTTTTAGTTGTTCACAGCTGCAACTGTGAGAAGCTGAAATTAATATTGCTGCTAAATGTGGCCATGAACTGGAAAAATGCCAGTGCTTCTATAAAAGGGAGCAAAGTATGCTTTCTCAGAGAAGAGCATGGCAGCTGCTCAATCCATTTCCCAAAAGGACAAGTGGATTTAAAATTACCCTCAAAAATTTAAGCACCTGAATATCTTGTGTTGATCTCGATTACCCTCAGTATTGACTGTGCACCTTGGAGTAGGCAAACTGTCCTGTACTCACTATGCTTCCTAGAAGTTGCATTGCCAGTCAAGACACTACCTGACTTGAGCAGAAAAATCATACCACAGTGAGAACCTGCACACCTGGAACCCTACACAAAACAACACACATGGAAATTTGTGCAACATAGCACACCTGGGAACCTGAACAGCATAGCACACCTGGGATCATGCACATCTGACATCGTAAACAACATAGCACACCTGGGAAAACATACATTTGGGAATCTCCAGAACTAGGAATCTGCACACCATAGCACACTTGGGAACCTGTACACCTGGGAACCTGCACATCACAGCACATCTGGGAATCTAAACACCACAGCAAACTTGGGATCTTGCACACCATAGCACACCTGGGGACTTCCCCTGTTAATACACCTTTTTGTACCTCTACTGTTCTAAGGTGACCAGCAACTGCCTTGCTAACCATGATGAGCTGAGGAGATTGAGTTCACTCACTTAATGGAGATGCAGGTTTAGCCAGAAAAATAGATAGTTGGCCACAAGTTTGGGTCCATACATTCCTCTGCAATGGAAGGCATGGTTCAGGAGAGGGAAGGGCATTAAGTGTCTCCTCTGTTCTTGGAAAAGAGCAGAACAAGTACCTCGGATATGAATCAAGGAATGATGCAGGGCCCAATTGTTTCTAAGCCTTCCTTGGCAGATAATGTACATAGTACACAGTTATTCTGATTCCCACGAGTGTTCTGATTTCACGTTAGTACTTAACTCATTTTAATTTTCATGTCTCTCTGCCACATTTAACTATGCATCCTAGACTTCCTTTCCCTTTTCTGTGAACATTTCTTCTCTGTAGACCCCACTACACTCCTGTCCTGCCTCTACATACCCTCCATCCCCACCTCCTACAGTGTTCACTTCACCAGCAGCCACTCCCCACAATGGAACAGCTGCCCGCACCAAGGCATTTCTGCAGCTGTGTGATCGAGATTATTTTTTAACCACGTATGTGTAAGGTTTACATTCAGAGTGCTAGATCTCACAGGACCTATAGTCAGCAAGCACGATTTGGTGCAATTCTGTTCATAAAGAACTGTTGCCCTGAACCCTCCTGGTCTCCTGCCACCTGGCCCTCCTCCCAAACCCAGATGGCCCTAGGATCCAGCGATTGGAAAGCACACTCCTGGCCCAGTCTTGTCTGGAGAGCCCTGCTCCAGAGCCACTGTCGACAGGTATTTGGGTTTTCCTGTGCCTGTGCCCTGTGGTGGTTAGATGTTCGAATACCTCCACTACTGCTTCTACGTCTGCCCTTCCACGCAGTCTTCACCTGTGCCCCATCACTCCAATAAAGTCGCCCTCTCAGATTCTCCCACGTCTTCTGCAGGACCAATGTTCTTTGGTTCTCACCTTAGTTGACCATCACGTCCGTTTCACACATTTGTTTTCTCCTTCCTGTAGAGATCTTCTTCTTGCTTGGCTTCTGTGACATTATCGTGTCCTCGTTGTTGGATGTAGTGGACCCTCTCCTGTCTCTGCTGTAGATATTGGCACACACCACACTCCGCTTCAGGAGCTTTCTCCTTCACCTGGCAGCTCCCCCTTCTCCCGTGACTTCACGTGCACATGAATGGCTCAGAAAGGTCCCTCTGTAGTTCTGATTTCCCTGTTAGCCTTGCTCTTATATGCCTAGTTATGAGTATCAATTTTTGATGTGTCCAGAGCTCCTCAGATTCCACACACCCCAAACTTCAATAACTGTTTTGCTTTTCGGCATCCTCCTGTGCTCAGTTCTTGATGTATGGAAGCACCGTTCACCCCGTTATTCCAGCCAGAAGCCTAGAGAGCATCCTAGTCATTTTCTTTTACCTTTTTCAGACATCAGCCATGGCTCGAGGATCCCTTCTCTTTAACGTCATTCTTAGAAGCACCCTCACTGCCTTCTTCACCCTTATATGAGGGTACTCCAAATGTTTCATGGAAAGATAGAATTAAAAGATAATACAAATTTTCATTGAACTTTTTGAAGCACCCTCATAGGTTACATTCCCCGAAGTAGACACAAAGAGAAACATCAACGTGAGTGCCTTATGTTGGAGATAATTCAGTCAAGTCAGTGGAGGCATGGAAAGGGGAGGTGGGAAGAAAAGGCAGCACGTGGGATCAAACACGTGACCACTGTCAGTGACCAGAGTTTGCTCCAACGGAACCAAAAAGCTGAGAAAGGCCAAAATCCTTTCAACTTCTCACCTGGGCAGGTAAAGCCACTGTGCTATGACCTGTGGTGCCACCTTGGTCCCGATGCCTGGCGCAAGCCTCAGACACAGCAGGCAATTCACGGTCTGCTCCTCACCTTTCCAGCTGCTTTTCCAAACCCTTTTATCTTCTCAGGGAGGGTTGCAGCTGTGCTGGCAGAACGGGGACAAGACTTAGCTCAATGAACGCCTTCCCGATGACATTTCTCCTCATCCTAGAGGCAAAATTTCATAGATCCCCACTTTTGCTTCCCCTTTTGTACCTAGAGATGTCTCTTCGACAGCTATGATGCTTTCTAATGGACTTGTCTGTTTCTCATACTAGATGATGTACCACGTGTGTGTGTTTGTGAGTGTGGGGCTGAGGAGTGAAAGAGGGAGCTATTTGATTTAATTAATTTTGTGGCTTCTAATGAGTCGTGTGTACGTGTGAGTGTGTGTATGTGCGTGAGTGTGGAATACCCAGGATGGGTAATTAAATGACTGCTACAAATTAGCACCATTCTTGTCCCTGTATTTTCTGTTTCTGCTCTCTGAATTGATAGCATGCATTTGGCCTAAACCCTGTGTTAAACATTTCTGGTGGCTTTGGCAGGTTTCCTGACAAAGTACCAGATGCGCAGGTAACAGAATAAGGACTTCCAGCTTATATCCATGGAGGAATTAGTGAGCCTATAAAATTCACACCTTTAGAATGACAAAAATAGATATTTTATTTCTTAGGAGAGGATTTTCATGTGCATGTGGGTACTTACAAAGGGAGTCAGCGAAGAACTACTCAAAGAGAGATAAGCAGTGAGTAGTTTTAACAGACCATGATACAAGATCTTTGACTTGAAAGTGAATCTGGCTTCAGGCTGTCTTTCTAACTATATCATTGTCACCTCTGCCATTTTCTCCCAAATTCACATACTTTTCAACATCCTCTCCATCACAAACATAGACACTACTTTCTACCCAATAGTCAACACACGTTTTTGGAATCAGACCTTGAGTCAATAAAAGGCCTGGGCACGGGGAACACAGAGGGCCTGGATCCTCATCCCAGCCCCTTCCCTCTGCTGTCTCCTCACCGGCTCTGGGTTTCTTCTCTCCCTGGATGAATCTCCCATGAATTCTAATTATAGGAGAGGGGATAACAACCAGCAGGAAGGAGATATTTTATTTTTATACCTGCTGCCAGTAGATTGCTACTCACATTGCTCTGGGGAAAAAAAATGTGTTTACAAATGTATCATTATACGGCAGATCTTAAATTGCACACTATTAGCTGTTACTATTGACTATTGTCGGAGCAGTGCTGCTGCCTGGGAAAGGTCAGGTCTTTTCATTTGTGTTTTTCTATGTGATGAATAGCACATAATGAACCACCGAATTTATTGGGCTGTTGAGATTCCTTTCTCATATCTGCACACTGGTTACCAGTTTTATACTTTCTTTGCTGGCATCAGGCAAATCATTGCATATCTATTTTACTTTTTAATCCCAGAAAGGAGATATGATTGGGGAAATCACTGCTCAGAAGAGCAAATTATATCACTTGTACAAATCTTTACATGCTAGTTCATGCCTTTTTCCAAAAGCTGAAAAACATGTTGGCTCTGATAATGGGAGTCCAGGTGATGAGTGAATCCTAGAGGTGTCGAATGCCGGCCACTTTCGTTTCCACGCACTTCAGGGGCTGTAGTGGGTCTGAATTCTGAAAACAGAAGTGCTGTACGTTCTCTACTTAGCAGCTCACTGCCATAAGACAGCAGAAGAGAAACCACAATCTTAATGCACAGCACTGACTGTTCATCTCCCAGGGAGGAATTATGATGCCAAGACAGGTTCAAGTCAAAACATCATTGACAGATAATCGCCCACTCACCAGGCAAGTGTGTGTGTTATGCCCACAGATTCCAGGAGCGGCACCAGGACACTGCGCCCTTCTCTCCAGCTCACAGGCGGGCTGTGATTTCAAACGTGCTAAATCATCATGAGAGCATGGGCTTCCAGGTGAAAACAAAACACATCATCCTCAGATTTTAGCAAGAGATCTCTGGAAAGGGAAATACTGGTGAAAATAAAACAGTCTTTCAGGGTGGCTGTAAGAATTAAATGCAGAAGTGTGACATGCTAAGCACTCACTTAATACTTTTTCTTATTGTTATTCTAATTATTGGAAGAGCCTAACCCACGCAGAATAGAATTGTTTGTTCAGTCACAGCAAACACAACACGTGTGTTTACTGTCCACTCTGCAGACACGACACACTGCCCGCCCTACAAGGATGGACCAGAAGAGGAAAGCTAGATTACAGGACCCCTGACATGTGACTGAAATTTTACTAGCTTATTTTAAAAAATGTTTTTTATTTTACAGTCATAACTACCTTATTCTTTTTTTTTTTTTGTCTTTTTTCGTGACCGGCAACGGATTGCAACCCTCAGTACGTACCGTACCGGGACCGGCAATGGGATCGCAACCCTCGGTGTTGTGCCCGCACCTTGCTCAGCCAGTGAGCGGCCGGTCTGTATGTGGGATCCAAACCCTCGGCGGGTGCGCAGCCGCACTGTAGCAGTGGCCACGGGGCCGGCCCATAACTACCTTATTAAATAGATGATCATATTCACATTTGACAGATGATGAAGCTTAGCCACAGAAGAGCCACACGCATTATCAAAAATCACAGGGCTGCTGAGAAAGTGATCTGAGATTCCAGACTATATCTGGCTTTGAGTGCATTCTTGGTCAACTCCAAAGTGCTTCTACAAACACAGCCTACATAAGAGGAAAAGAATCACAGAAAAGTAAAACAAGATAAACAGAAAATGCAAAATAATGTGGTAGGATGAATTCATATAAATGACTCATTACAACAAAAAAGGGACTATAAGGGGCAGATTATGGAATTAAATTTTACAATTCTAAAATTCAATGCAATGTATAAAATATAGATCTAAAACATAAACAAAAAGAAAATATAAAAGTAAAAGCATGAAACAGTATGCATTAGGCAAGTACTTTGTATAAAATTTATGTAGATTTCAAGGAATAGGGCCCAACTCTACAAAAAAAAAGAATAATTACATAATAAAAATAATTACCAGGAAAAGTAAACAATTCTAAATATGAGTGCACTCTTAAAATACCTCAAAATATATTAGGCAAAACCTAACAAAACTACAAGAAGAAAATGATAAATCCTCTATTACATAAGAAACTCTAACATATCTGTCTAAAATAGATAAAAGTAAAAAAAAATAAGGTTAAAACAATGAACAAGCTTGAACTAAGAACATGTATAGAAACTGTATAGAAACACAGTAGGAACTACAGTTTTGTATTTTATTTATTTTTTAAATAACAAACAGAAATTGAATATATTATCATTTACAACATGATGTTTTAAAATATGTATACACTGTGGAATGACTAAATAAAGCTAATTAACATAGGTACTACCTCACATACTTAACATTTTTTTGTGGTGAGAACACTTAAAATGTAGTCCCTGTAATTTTCAAGAATATAGTACATTGTCATTAACTATAATAACCATGTTATACATTAGACCTCTTGAATTTATTCTTCATATTTAACTGAAATTTTGTATCCTTTGATGAACATCTCCCCAACTACCACCCCCAAGCCCCTGGTAACCACCATTTACTTATTCACTTATATGAGATCAATCAACATTTTTAGGTTTTATGTATGTCAGATCAGGTCATATTTTTCTTTCTGGCTTATTTTACTTAGTGTAATGTCCTTCAGCTTCATCCATATTGTGCCTAATCGTAGAATTTTCTTCTCTTAAATGAAGAATAGTATCCCTTAATGTATGTATACCACAGTTTCTTTATCCATTCATCCACCAATAGACACTAAGGTTGATTCCATATCTTGGATATTGTGAATAAAGCTACAATAAACATGGGAGTGTGGATATCTATTCAGCCTACTGATTGCATTTCCTTTGGCTATGTACCCATAGGGGGATTGCTGCATCACATGGTAATTAGATTTTTAATTTTTTGAGGAATCTCCATACTGTTTTTCATAATGGCTGTCCTAATTTACAGCCCCATCAGCAAGGTGCAAGGGCTCCTCTTCTCCACATTCGTTCCAACACTTGTTATCTTTCCTCTGTTTGATAATAGCCATTCTAGCAGGTGAGAGGTGATATCTCATTGTGGTTTTAATTTGCATTACTTTGATGTTAATGATTTTGAGCATTGTCTTAGTTAATGTGGGCTACTATAAAAATACCTGAGACTGGATAATTTATAAGCAACAGAAATTTATTTCTCACAGTTCTGGAGGCTGGGAAGTCTTAGATCAAGGTACCAGCAGGTTCAGTGCCTGATGAAGGAAGGCCCATGTTCTTTATAGAGGCACCTTGTATTGTCCTCACAAGGCAGAAGGAATGGAAGGGCAAAAGGGCAGGAACACTGTGTGATACCTATTGATATAAGGGCCTTGATCCTATTCACAAGGGAGGAGCCCTCATGACCCAATCACTTCCTAGGCCCCACCTCAGAACTGTTGTAGTGGAGATTAACTATCAACATGTGAATTTTGGAAGACACATTCAGACCATAATAAGCATTTTTTTCATATACCACTTGACGATGATATGTCTTCTTCTCGAAATGTCTATTAAGATCCCTTGCTTATTTTTACTCAGATTGCTTTCTTATTATTCGAATTTCTTATAAGTTTTAAATATTAACCCCTAATTAGATGTATTCCTTACACATATTTTCTCTGATTCTTTAGGTTGTCTCTGCATTCTGTTGATTATTTTGATGTGCAGGAGTTTTTAGTTTAATATAATCCATTGTTCTATTTCTGCTTTGGTTCCTGTGCTTTTGGATTTGTATCTAAGAAAGCATTGTCCAAACCAATGTCATGAAGCATTCCCTTATGTTTTCTTCTAGTAGTTTTACAGTGTCAGGCCTTGCATTTAAGTTTTTAATACATTTTGAGTTAGTTTATATATATATATATATGGTGCTATGAAGGTCCAACTTTATTATTTTGCATGTGGATATCCAGTTGTTCCAACACTATTTATTGAAGGGGCTGTCCTCTCCCCATTGTGTGTTCTTGGCATCTTTGCTGAAAATCAATTGACCATAAATGTGTGGATTTATTTCTGGGCTCTCTGTTCTGTACCACTGGTTATGTGTCCATATTTATGCCAGTGTTGTGCTGTTTTGATTACTATAGCTTTGTAGCATATTTCAAGATCAGGTAGTGTGATACCTCTAGCTTTGTTCTTTTTGCTCAAGATTGCTTCAGCTATTTGGGGTCTTCTGTGGTTCTATATGAATTTTAGGATTGTTTTTTCTGTGAAAAATGCCATTGGAATTTGATTAGTGATTGCATTGACCCTGAAGATTGCTTTTAACAGCATGGACATTTTAGCGATATTCATTCTTCCAGTCTGTAAACACAGGATAACTTTCCATTTACTTATGTCTTTTCAAATTTCATCAATGTTTTATAGTTTTCAGCATACAGATCTTTCACCTTGTTTAAATTTATTCTAGAGTATTTTATTTTTTTGTAGCTATTGTAAATAAAACTTTTTAAATTTTCATTTCTTGTTCAGATAGTTCATTGTTAGTGTATTGAAATGCTATTGATTTTTGCACATTGATTTTATATCCTGCAACTTTACTGAATTTATTAATTAGTTCTAACATATTTTTTGGTGGAGTCTCTACGGTTTTCCATATATAAGAACATGTGTGCAAACAGGGACACTTTTACTTCTTCCTTTCCAATTTGGATGCTTTTTATTTTTTTATTTTTTATTTTTTTTGCCTAATATCCCTGGATAAGACTTCCAGTGCTATGTTAAGTAGAAATGGTTCTGGGCCAGCAGACAGACAAGCCTGGCACCTGGGGTTGAACCTGAAGCCTAAATCCACTGGGGTGGACATGTTGATTGGGTTTTTGGCAATGGGTCTGGAGCCTAGGTCCATAAGGGCAGGCGTGGAATATCCATGTGGCAGCCTGAAGCCTGGTTCTATGGGTGCTGAATTGATTCTGGGGTGGGACTTGAGCCTGAGTCTGCAGGAGATGGCCATGCTCTAGAACAGGCCAATCACTGGGGTCTACCTAGGTAGCCTGGTACTGGGGCAGGTTTGGAGCCTTGGAGCACTGGGACAGGCCTGAAACATGGGTTCCTGGGGGCAGTTCTGGGTCCTGTATCCATGGGTGTTGACCTGGAGCCTGGGGCTGTGAAATCCTGCCTGGTGCCAGGCAAAGCTTGGAGGTTCAGTCCACATGTACCCAGAGCCTGGGCCACCAGGCTAGCCTGGCAGTGAGTGGGCCTGGAGTCTGTATCTGCAGGGACCAGCCTGGTGCTGAGGGCAGTCTGGTTCCTGAGGCTGCTGGGGTCAACCCATCAGTGAGATAGCCTGAAGACTGAGTCTGCCACACAGGCATAAACCATAATTTTTCAAAGCCATGCAGGGAATTTTAGAAAATTAACCATATAAATATTATGAAAAAAAGTGACAACTGATTCCGAAGGAATCACACTAAAAATTAAGTCCTCTGGCCTGACTGATCAAATTAGATCAAAACCTAAAAAGTTAACTAAATAAAAAAATCTGGCAATTAATAAATAAATTTTATAATTCATATATCAAAGGTATATATTAGGTTAAAATAAATATATATATGTGTATATATATATATATATATATATATATATATATTAAAGGCTATAAATTTACTTCAAATTACTTTTTTAGCTGCATTCATGGCTGGAAGTTATTCTGCTAAAGGACTCAGGATAGGAAGTAATCAATAAAATAAATTTATAGAAAATAAAAGTAGAAAATAATAAGGAAAAAAGAGATTAATAAGAGACATATGTATTGAATAGAAATGATCAACACAGACAAAAATTGTGATTGATTTGAACCAATGTATTCCTAAAATGTACAATTTGTTGCTTTAAAAATTAGGATTTTTGAGAGAGAAACAGAGAGAGAGAAAGACAAACAACATTAAGAATTAAGAGATCAAAACAACAGGTGCCGTAGACATTAAAATGGTAGTTAAGAATATTGTGAACAATTTTACATCAATAAATTTGAAAACTTAGGTGAAAAGAGAAACTATCTATAGTAAAGTAATATAATTTTCCAAAATGAGTCAAGAAAATATAGAAATCTTAATGGTCCTATATCCCTTAACCAAACTTAATTATTTAAATTCTTCTCAGAAGTAAAACACCAAATCTACACTGTTTAACAAATTTAAGCAAACATTCGAGGCAAAATTAACACCAATGTGTACAAGCTCTTTCAGAGAATAAAAAATGAGAAAATATTTTCCAATTTGAAAGGATAGAAAAATTATAATACTAAGCCTAACATGGTCAGTAAGAAAAGATTAATTAGATGCATTGCTCAGAACATATCCCCATCATTAAGCAATGCATGACTATACATAAAAAGAACATCTCATGCTCAAATTAGGTTTATGTCTGAATTTCTATGTTTATTTCAAATTAGAAAATCTATTCATGTATTGATAAATGAATAGCATTTAAAATTTAATAGTCATTCATAATTTATTACTGCTGGCAAGCTAGGAGTAAAATCACCTCCCTCAACCTTGGAAAAGGTAACTACAAAAATAAAAACAAACCAACAACAACTACAACCTCCAGCGGACAAGATGCCTGGCTGTAAAAGTCTACAACAATTCCTGTAAGACTGGTAAAAGGGCAATAGTGCTTGCTAGCCCCATTTTTATTCAACGTTATACTCAAATCCCACTTAGCACACAAAAGCAAGAAAAAGAAACAAGGGTCATAGGGATTGGCTTATTCCTATATTTTGTCATTTCTACATAGAAATCTCACAAGCATCTTCAGACTTATTATAGATCTTATCAGGCTGAATATGAAACTCACATAGAAGCAGAAAGAGATAAAAATAGTCAAAAAATATTCTAAAGAAGAATGAAGTAAGGAGTTTTATCTTACTAGATAACAAGATTCTATGAAGTTACAGTATGTAAGATTGAGATACGAGTGCAAAAACACAATGAAAAAGAAAAGTTAGCTGAGGATGTTCGTATATGTAGAATATTTATCCACACAGCAGTGGAATTACAGATTGATATGCAAATGATGGAGTAGTCAGTACCGATGCTAAGACAATTGGCTATATTGTAGAAAAAATTAAGTTGGATTTATCCATAATGCCTTACACAAAAATTCTTTTGAGGTAGATTAAATATTTAAAATAATAATAATAATAATAATAAATTGGAAGAAATTATAGAAAAATATCTTTGTAATCTTGGGAATTATTTTTTAAATATTACACAATAGAGACTGGTAAATTCAGTTTTATCAATATTACAAAGTAGTTTTGTAAAACTCATTCTTGGAGAAGTTATTTACAATGCACGAAACTAACAAAACAAGCTAGATTCTACTTTATAATCAGCAGTATAAAAGGCCAGTAAAAAAAGATAAAAAACACAACAGAAGAACAGGTGGAAGATTTAGACCTGCAATTCACAGTAAACCACACCTAATATAAAATAAAAATATGAAAAAGATTTCAACTTTTAAAGTAATCAAAAAAATGTTACTTAAAAAAAAAAACGATAATTCATTTCTCATACATCAGATTGGCAAGAATTAAAATGTTAAGTGTTATCGGTGATGTGGACTAATGTGACTAAAAACCTCATTTGCACCATTGATAATGAAACAATTTCACACAATTACATTGAAGATTAATTTGGTGATACTAACTTAAGTTGAAGATACAAATACCCTATAGCCCAAAAAGCTATTCCTTAATAATAATACTCCAGAGATATTATTTTACATGCTCACAAGTGAACATATATAATGCTTGTTCGCTGTTTGTATTTTTCCCATGGAAATGACAGAAATATCTACTAACAAAAGAATGAGTATATATGCTGTGGTATTTTCACAAAATGGAATACTGTCCCATAGCAAAATGTGAAAATTACAGCTATATATATAACATGAATTAATCTCACAAACACTGAAAAAAATAAGTTTATATCAATTATGTAATATTTTAAGTATACAGATTATATTGCATATTGCTTAATTCATGCATTTTTAAATAAACATATTAAAGAAATGTGTACTTATGATCAACATCAAATTCAAAAAGGTATTTTCCTCAGGAAAAAAGAGGTCAGAAAATATGATTGGGAAGGTGTATACTGTGTTGGGAGGCTGGGAAAGTCTTTAGCCATATTAACAATATTTAATATAGGAATGTTTAAATTCTATTATTTTGTCCACTGTTTTGTATATATGCTTCATAATAAAATTTTTAAAATAATAATAGAAACTTTTCCTGAAGCAAAACACAGATCTCATGATATCTGGTGATATAAATTAGTAGAATGCAATCTGTTGAAGGTAAATATGTTGCCCAGGCTGGGATAAGCATTGCTTTATGAAAGAAAACTAGGTTTACAGTGGGAAAAAAGATGCTCGTAGAAAATAGCCCTATGCTCACTTTTGGTAGAGATCTCCTACTCCATTGTAATTACAAGGTGTTTGCTTTTTCTAGGATGCACCACCTATTTTTCCCAAAATGCCTTGTGTAAGGGCTGAACAAAACCAACACCATTTTGTGCTCCGCCTGCCATGTTGACTCCTGCTTAACTTAATTTATTTGCTTGGCTCACTAGTTACACTTTAACCCAGGGAAAGCTGTAAAAGAAACTTGGGTTTTGGGGAGTGAATAATTTATTACAGCGGTGGCACCCATGGTCTGAGTGCTAAAATCACAAGACCCCATACTTTATGAATCACAAAGACACCTGGCAAATGATGCTTTCAACTGATTGTTTTTAAGATGTTTCCTTGAAGTTATTTCTAGTAATGGGGGCTTTGCTATATAAACACTGTCTAACCTCAGAGATTGGGAGCTCTCATCTGCTGATGTCTGATTCTTCACGGCATCCAGCTTCCTTGTATGTAAGTCACCCCAATTAATAAATATCTCCAATTACCAAATGTACAGAATGTACCAAATGTGCTACTTTCTTTGGTCTCAAAATGCCTTCTCAATGTGGAAGACATGATTTAACCCTCTCCTTGAACACCTTGTGTTTCCAAGGGAGTATTGAGTGATTTACTATCTGTGCATGCATTCCTTTTGTGACATATTATGAGGAAAAGAAAATAAATATTTCTTCATTTTGGAAAATCATACATATATACATACATATAGTTTACAAGTATGTATATTCTGTATATATTTATTCTACATATATGCCATAGCTATAAAATCTGATATATGATTTTCTGACATGTGTTCTTCCAAATGCCAAACTCCAAGATTCCTAACTTTAGAGGCAATGGCAATGATGTATGAACAGAGATGGAGACCTGGATTTTCAAAGAAGCTGCACCGTGCCTAACTGTCCATAAACATTTTTCTAGATGCACAGAACACCTAGTCTACCAGTAAGTGCTTGGGACTTCCTCAGTACATAGGCACATAATTAGTGCACTATATTTACACATAGGTTCATGTGACAATATTCCCAAGCTGTGCACTCCCAGAAAACAGTGAATGGCACAAAGCAGGCACTTGAGGAGATTTTGATAATGAATTAATGACAGTGATAAGCAATAAATAGATTAAAGTGGATAAAGAATCCAGGAAAGAATTTTTAGTTTGTCAGAATTTTATTAACGTACTTTTTGATAGGGTAGATTTTCATACAATATAACAAGACCTTAATATAGTTGTGAATAACACAAGTTTTAGAATCACATGGGGCTAGGTTTTAATATTTCTTTATTATTTGTGGCATATCTCCTTATTATTTGTGGCTAGGAGCCGTTGGGCAAGTTGCTTAACTTCTCAGAACCTCAGTATTTTTATGGTAAAGTGGGGATAATGTCTTCTGAGGAAGAATGATGCATAGATTAAAGTTAGATCGTGTAACACAGTGTTCATGTGTCAGGATGGGGCACAGGTGTGTACGTGCATATGTGTGTGCACCTGGGTTGGAGACCACAGACACTGACTATACAAAGAATTGCCTCTTCATGAAAAAGATATTAAAATGCACGTACAGACACACACCTGCACCGCACACTCACACCCCCCGCACCATACACCTGCACATAAGATACAGAGAGAAAAAGCATGGCACCTACTTTATGACAAATTATGTCTCCTTTTATTTGCTAGTAAGTTTCAGGAAAATCCCACTTTAATTTAGCATAATCCATTAATGTTGCATCATAAAACTATTAAGTACTCCTAGAACATTTTTGACTCTTACACTCATTTGAAAATTAATCTAAATATGGGATCTAAAATGAAACACATGTATGCACTTTTCTCATCGTCACCCTGTCGATTTCCCATAATTTCATTTACGTTGCCTTTTTCTCTTTATATCTACTCTTTTCAGTGTATGCTCTGAGGCAAGCACCCTCTACACCCTATACAAAGTGGAGAAAAAGAAGGATCTTAGCGAACGGTAGAGACGCTGCAGGTGACTCTGTAGTACCATCTAGAGTCTTGGCAGATCACGACAATCTTTCCAATAAGCAAAGCATTCCTTCACTTGCCCAGAAATTCAGAACTCTGATAAGAAAGGGGGAAAAATATGACCCCCTGACATCTCATCAATTGAACCGTAAGCTGATTAAATCAGTGTATGCTGCTGGCCACCTCTTTTATAGCATTTTATCATTTCTTAGAAACTCCTCTGCTTTGGAATTATTAGACCACTGAGATATCGCCACAGAAAGACATTGGGTATTACAGGGCCTTTTTTTTTTTTTTTTTACAGTTTGGAATTTAGTCCTAGCATCAATTTCCGATTATGTATCCTCAGGAAAGTGTATTTGAAAACATTACATTAGACAGAATCTTATTAAATATAGGGAAATATTCAACTGGCCATCTATGCAAACCCACCTTAAACCAAACATTTGTTTTAAGTTCAAAGTAAAATATGCTGAAGAGGAGCAAAGTCTGATTTTCTCTCGAGCTTCTGCTTTTCTTCACGTCTCTGCCTTCATTTCAGAACGGTTGGCTGCCTCTTGCTGCGCGTCCGCCTGTTACGAATATCTCCTTTTTGCAGAAGATGGCCTAACGCTATCGGTAGTCCCTGTTCCCTAAGAATTAATGCCATTGATGAGCGGTAAGAGGGAGAAACGTAGGCGATACGTGATTACGGATGCACGATGCAGTTTCGGGGGTGGGTTCTGCAGAACGCACGGCCTTTGCAGTAGTTAGAGCCGCCGCCAGGCCGGATCCCGAGGCTCTGCTGCCACCTGCCGGCGGCGGGGGACACGGCCGAGCGTCCGCGCACACCGGCGTCCCTGCCTCTCCCTGAGGACCGTTCTCACTGAGGTCGCGGCTCAGCGTCCTCGTCCGTCCACAGACGGGTCCAACAGCCCTGTCTTTTCTGATTCATCTGCTACAGCGCACATGCCAAAGACTGGCCGACAAGCGGGGAAATGCGTCGCGAACACAGGTGGTATGTGGAATGCACCTCGGTGCATTATTTATATCGAATTGGTAAATCTATACAATATACACATGAGACAGAGACAGAATCAGGAGAGAAGTGGTGATCGATTCGGGTTCATTATTTAAAATGCTTACTTTAGGATTTGCTTTCCTCGCCCCATGCAGTAAATAAACGCACACTTTGCATTGACAGTGACATGATTTAGTTGAGATGCAAGAATGCCGTGAGTGTGCACACACAGCACACTCGGGACTGCACAGCGTCTGCCCCTCCCTCCCTCCCAGTCTCAAGGGTGCTGGGAATAAATTGGATGCGGCATTTTTGCACCCCCGCCCCCACCCAATTGACCTGGTAGCTGATTTCTCCCCAGAGACTGACTGCTACCTCTAGGTCGAGATGAGATTTCTGTCGTGCATTAAGCTAATTTGGATTGTGAACGATTCTAGTGCAGGAAGTCAATCCCTGCGAGGGGAGGGGGGAATAAGCAGCAGAAACTCATCAGCGCTGCCTTGAGCAGTTTCACTGGCGCAGGCAGGACTGCGGTGGAGCCTCCTGGGGATGAGAACCCGGAGCTGCTGCGGTCGCAGCCCCTTTCGGGGTGTGTTGCTGGGTCGCTCTGCATGAGAAGTGGAAACAACGTTTATCTGTAAAGAGCAAGCAAACCTCAGCACAGGAGACCAGTGACGACGGGGGCTGCGGTCCCCGCTGCTTCCTGAGCTGCCTTCACAGCTGCGGGAGGAGGAGCGATCTTGGGATGTGTCTGAGGTCTTCCCATGGAAGACACGGATATTCTGATGCTCTGAAACCACCCAGTGGGGTGAGAGGACAGAACCAGCCCTGACGGTTTCACAGACACAGCACCGCTCTGCCCTGTGCCAAACAGAAGCCGGCAGGAAAGGGCTCCGCAGGAAAATGTTTTAAAAGTTTATAAATACCTAGAGGCCAAATCATCCCCATTTCCAGCTTTTCTATGCATATCTTCAGTAGTATATTGAGCAGGCTCACCTCTTTATTTTCTTTATCCTGGTTTTTAATTCCCTGGATTATTGGCCAATGAGTATTTATATTAGAACAAAATAAATATATTCTTGTCACCCAAATCAAACAAAGTAGAATATAGCCAAAACACCCTCACAGATTTCTAAAATTAATGTCATAAAAATAAGTTGCATCAGTGATAAGTCCTCTGCATGAGAAAGGGGTGGGTTACTAAACATCCCTGGGGCTGAGCCAGCAGATTTATGGATGAACTCTGCCCCTCATTAGCGAGGACACGAGGACATGCAGGAGACCCAGCTGGCCAAAGCAGCCCACCTGGACAGTGCCATGGAGCATGCATGAGGGGTGCGGTGACTGCTTGAGTTTTTTTTTTTTTTTTTTTTTCAGCTGAAGAGTTAAAGAGAAAATTTTGCAAAAGGGGCCAGGATTTGGTCACAAGGCTATCCTCTCCTGATTGAATAATTAAGCAGTTAGCACGGCTGCACATTCAGGGAGTGGACGCTGTGGTAAAGTTGTAGGTTTGCCATGCTGCACGGCATTCATTTGTTTGCAGACAGGCAGAGAAGGGTCGTGAGGGGCTCTCCTCCTGTCGGCACTCATATGGACTGTCCGGGCTGCACCAAAATGTTGTCTCCATGTTCCAGGACACACCAGGCTCAGCTTTCTTCTTTCTTTAAGTCCCCAGATTTTTTGCTTACTGCCTTTATCAGGGATAAGAATCTAATCTCCATCCTGTCCCTTCTCCTGGGTTGTTCTGGTTAAGATGGCTGAGGGCAGGCAGGGTTGCAGGAAGGGCACTACCTGGGCGTGGTTAAAGGTGCAGGCTGTACAATGAAACTATGAAAGAGTGAGTGCTGATCTGTCCCTTACTGCTGTGTGACCTCAGATGAGTCACTTAACCTCTCCGGGCCTCAGTTTCTTGACCTCTATGGCGAAAGTGACAATGAGTGGGCCCTCAATGGTTAGTTATAAAGATTAATGAGCTGGTCCACAGAAAGCCTTTTAGAACAGTGCAGTTGATCAGGGTTATAGCTATTATTTACTTAACTTACATGTATGGGGCATCTTTCATAAACCAGGTACAAGACAATATCGATTTTAATCCAAACCACACTCAGTGAGTTTGGGATTAATGTCGTCATTTTGTGGATGAGGAATCAGAGGCTGAGAAAAGTTAAAATGCTATGTCTAAGGTCACACAGGATGAGTGACGTCTGCATGCAAACTGTGGACTCAGAGCCAACTGTGCAGTGTCATGTCACCTCCCCCATCCCCAGTCTCCAAATAGAGGAGGTGACTGGCATTTAATTAAATATTTTGAGAGTGTAAAATGTTTCCAGGCTGGGGAGAGACACACTGCTGCTAATTCCTGAACGATGCTGAGATGTGGGGTGGGCTGTTCCCCGCTGAGGGAAGGCTTGAGTGAGTTCGGAGGTGGGAGGGCAGAGGAGTCCGGGAGAGGAAGGTGATGTCCATGTCAGTGTCGTTTGGCTATTTTGGAGGGTGCGTGCAGGCAAGCATGTGAGAAATGGAGTTGCAAGTCCTGTTTGAGGACAGATTTGGAGACATTCGAACGCCGGACTGGGGTAGGATTTTAGTCTCTCAGCCACTGATGTGATGGTTGAGGTACAGGCATGCTCAGTGCTATTTTCTGGCAACAGTGTATGGAATTTTTTTGCAGGAAAGGGTGTTGACCAGTTAGCAGAATATCAGTCACAAGGAGCTCACGATTTGTGGAATTGGAAGCAGAGAGGACGGATACCCAGGCCTTGTGAATTCTCTCCCTGTGGGACCATCTGGACCTCCTGGGACCATGCCGTCCTCTCCTGAGGGACTGCACACGGTCCCTCCCATGAAAGTGGTAGGAGCTGGAAATCACATCCCTTAAATTATCCCCAGCAATGAAGCGGGCAGCAACGACAGGAGCACAGGCAGTCTGTGACATGTCTGCGATTCACACACCTGCCTGGCCAACTCCTGGCCGTGTAACATGGAGAAAGTTATGCATCTTCTCAGAGCCTCCTTTCCCCATGGGTACAAGAAAATAACAATATAATTATGTGCCAGTGAATGTGACGATCCAAGGAGAAAAAAGTAGATAAAATGCCAGTCTATGTCCTTCCTTTCTGGTCCTCTCTGGCTTCTGGCAGCAGCAATCTCATCCCCTGTCCTGCTCAGGACTGGAGCATCCTGCTCAGCTCCCGGTTTTTAAAGAAAAAGGTTTGAGAAAGACTGTAGGAACTGAAGGTGACTGGTAGGGGCGCCTCCGGGCACACTCTAACTAACACGGGTCCCAGAGCCCCGGAGAGGAAGCTGCAGAAGTGTTGGGCCTGGCTGTCCTAAGAGCTAACTTCTGTTCCATTTCATTTTTCTCAGACCATTTTTCACCTTTCTCTGTAGAAGTGAGAGCTCTATTGTGAACTATTCTTCCCAATGTATGGGGGATGCTAAATACACATTAAAATAATAACTCTAAAAATATACTACAAAGAAATCACAGGGTACTTGTTGCTTTGCCTCCCACGGATTTGTCACCCCACTTTACCTGGGTGGTGGAGATGCAA
Source organism: Galeopterus variegatus (assembly GCF_000696425.1). NCBI lineage: Eukaryota > Metazoa > Chordata > Mammalia > Dermoptera > Cynocephalidae > Galeopterus > Galeopterus variegatus. The sequence goes on along the minus strand of NW_007733330.1, from coordinate 52,497 downwards.
AGGATTACTCAGAGCCCATCTCTTCTGAGAAGCCCCAAAGAGGTTAACTTCCCCAGAACCCTCAAGCGAGAGTCAACCCTTCCTTGGGAAATTAACCCGGAATTGGGGTTCTCTTCCTGCATTTATTTTCCAGATCAGGAAGTTACAGGAAGAGAACATAGGTGGAATTATAGTTTAACAGTATAGGCTGGTAACTTTCAGTGAAACAAGTCAGATGGCATTCCAGTAAAGCTATCAACAAAAGCTTGATCTTAGCAAACATTCCTTCTCCCTCCAGAAATTTTCCAGTATCTTTATACATTAATCAGTAACTAGTCTGTCTTTGAGCCAGCCACCTTGCTGTGCCACAAATCCTTATCTTAGACCAGAGACTTTACAGCCTGAAGGAAATTTCCAGTCCTCCACAAGGTCAATATTTGAAACTGCAAGGCTTTGGAAAACCAGGCCCTGTGAAGTACATTTGCTTTAAGAATCCTCTACAGATCCATGGATTGACTCTCCAGCTGTTCAAGTTTGAATAAAAATAATAAGAAAGCAGATAGTCTTTATAAAACACAGAGTGTTTTCAAACTGAGAGGCTACTCTCTTTCTATAGTATTCTAATATTTCATTTTATCAGAATTATGAAATGTGAAGTTAGAGAAATGCATAAAGAGGAAAATGACACTTGACAATATCCTAATTTCCAGCCATAACATAGTTAACCATTTAGGGTTTTTTCATTTTAGCTTTTCACTAAAACTAAATAGATAGATCGTAGATATGTTGTACATGCAGACATTCATGTTTATTTTACAGACATTGACATAGATGGATTGTGTCCACTGTTTTTTTCATTTAACATTATATAGCTGGCATTTCCCATATTATTAAAATATATGTAACCATTACCCAATAATTGGACCTGAAAATTTATTCTTAATTTTCCCCTGTTATAAATAGGAGTATAATAAATGCAGTTTTGCATTAATACTCATAGTTGTTCACATTTCTAATTATTTTCCTAAGCTAGATTACCAGCAGTAGGAATATTGTCATAAATGTTAAGAATATCTAAATAATTTTGATACATATAGCCAAAATGCTTTCATAAAGGAATTTGTGTCCCTATAATCAATATATAAAAGTACTAACTCACTGTACCTTTATCAACTTTCATTATATTTTTATTTTATTTATTTATTTATTTTTATTATATTTTTAAATGTTGGCTAATTTGATTTAACGAAAAATAACTTGTGGCAAAAGATGGGCTGTTGAGTTTGATTTCCCTCCTCTCCCGAATGGAGAACAATTGAGAGTCAAGATTGCAACTCCAGAATTCAGGAGAAAGTCCTGGGCTGGAGATATTAATCTTTAAATTATCAGAAAACAGAGGAGAGTAGAAGCTAGCAGCTGCTGGGTAGCACACCCAGATGATGTGCTCAGTTGTGTTCTTTCATTTCTTTAAAGCAGAAAAAAGTGTCAGAAAATTTCAAGGAACAGTAAAAATGATAAAAGTGGCAATGATTATAATGTCACTGATGATGTTAACAGCAATAATAACATGAATATGTTAGGTTTCAGGCCACCCCATGTGCATTTGCTCACTTGCTAATACATCATACATGTTAAGTGCTATTAATATTAGTATTGAATAAATGAGAACCGAGGCTCAAAGAGATTGCCTAACTCACAAGTGCTACATGTGAAACTTGCTCCCAGGTGTGTCCTAATCCAAAATATGTGCTTTTATCCATCAATTTAAGCCACCTGTGTGAAACAGTCATTGACTATTGGAGACGTCAGGTTGAAAGGGAACTGGGCTTTTAACTTGTTTCGTTCGACCTAGTATATTTAATAGGTTTATTGATTTATACTGAAACAGTCATTGACTATTGGAGACGTCAGGTTGAAAGGGAACTGGGCTTTTAACTTGTTTAGTTCGACCTAGTATATTTAATAGGTTTATTGATTTATACCTCTTATAATTTCTTTTTTTATTTTAGAAAGTGATAAATATATATAAATATTTATATAAAATTGATATGAAATAAGTATATGAAAATAATATAAAAGTAGATATATAAATATATTTAAAATATATGAATATGCATATATATGTTATAATTTAATTAATAAATTTATACACATCACTGAAAATTAAACAGCAATATTCCCACAAATGTATTTCATGATTTTCAGCAGAAATTACACGTCAAAGGAGAATGTGCAAATGGCTTCAGTTCCATTCATAGACCTCACTTCTGTACTCACCCTGATTCCACTGCTGCATCCACAGTAATGAAAAAGACAATTATTTGTGATACTTAACTCCCATCAAAAATCCATGCCGAGTGACTTCCCGTCTGATGTGTTTTAGGACTTGGAAGTGTCACCCTCATTCTCATAACAAGGTAAAAGCTGAACAAACTGAAAAGCAACAGCTCTTCTTAGATCTATCCAATAACTGAAGTCACAGGACAAATTACTGCCTGGAAAACTGGAAAGACAGGTGAATATAGACAGCCACCGCCTCCTGAGCAGAAGCCCACGGCTGAAGCTTCATAAAAGTTTAAATAGGAACACCTTACATTGTAATTGAAGAATTGTTGGAGCCTCAGTGTAAATTAGCTTCAGAATTAAAAACTTCAGTTTTGGGGGGGCTCACACTTTCTGACACTTTATTTTCAGAACCCTCCCAGCCTCTCTGAGGGGAGATCTGAGAAAAAGTCCCCAGTGTTTCTCACAGGAAGGAGTACAAGCAACCATTTGAAATAAGCCCAGAGCTCTCTGTTCTCCTTGCAGAGGCCTGCCCTCAAGGAAAATTTTACCAGAGCCTTCCTGCTGTTTTTATCCTGAAACCTAAGCAGTCTGAAGGAAGAAAAATACCCAACTCAGGCTCACTAAGAGACTGGAACAGAAGTAACTATGAAGGTGATGGAAATGCTAATTTCCTTACCTGTAGTAATCATTTCACTATGTATATCAAAACATGTTGTACATGTTAAATATATACAATAAATATGTTAAAAGATAATCATAAAAAAGACTGGGACTTAACTTTAGGACTATAGAATTCTTCCCCCCCCACACCCCTTATCTCTATACCAATAGGTCTCCAGAGTAGCAATAGGGGATTACAGATAAAACACTTAATGACTCAGACCCTATTTCAGGAGTCTCTACGGACACTCAAAATAGGAGAGACTGAAAAAAGAAAAAGATACTAGAGAAAATTTTAACCCTTGACACCAAAGCCACAGCAATGAGTAAACACAGCATCACCCCAGCCAGATAACTGTAAAACTAACGCTAAAAGCTTATCTCCCTCAACTTGTTTTATCCAATGCATCATGTTCATCTTTCAACAAAAAAATTTACAAAGCAAGCCTAACGGCAAAAGATATTCTGAAGAGGCAAACCAAGAATCAGAACCAGGCTCAGATATGGCAGAACTTTTGTAATTATCAGACTGAGAATTCAAAATAACTATAATTAATATGCTACAAATTCTAATGGAAAAGTTAATTAACAATGTGCATGAACGATGAACGTATGGTTAATGTAAGCAAAGAGATACAAACTCTAAGAAAGAATCAAAAGGAAATGCTACAAATCAGAAACACAGGAACAGAAATGAAGCATGACTTTGAGGGCCTCATCAGTGGACTGGGCAGGGCTGAGGGATGAATCAGTGATCTTGAATATATGTCAGTAGAAGCTTTGCAAACTGAAATACAAAGAGAAAACTGAGTGAAAAGTATGGAATAAAATATCCAAAACTGTGGGCCAATTACAAAAGGTGTAAATCACTCATAATAGTAACACCAGAAGGAAAAGAGAGAAAAGTTAAAGAAATTTTTAAAGTAATAATTAGTAAGAATTTTGAAAATTTCATGATAGACACCAAGCAACATATTCAGAAAGCTCATAGAATATCAAACTGGATGGATACCAAAAATCAATACCTAGTCATTTAATATTCAAACTGCAAAAAATTAAGACAAAGAGAAAATCTTGAAACAAATCAGAGCAAAAAAAAAACCACCACACTTATAGAGAAACAAGGATACAAATTACATATACTTCTCTTCAGAAACAATGCAAGGAAAAAGAGAGTGTTCAAACTGCAAAAAATTAAGACAAAGAGAAAATCTTGAAACAAATCAGAGCAAAAAAAAAAAACCACCACACTTATAGAGAAACAAGGATACAAATTACATATACTTCTCTTCAGAAACAATGCAAGGAAAAAGAGAGTTAAGTGACATTTAAAATTTTGAAAGGAAAAAGAAAACACAACCTATTCTGTATCCAGTGTAAATGTAATTTAAAAGTCAAGAAGAAATAAAGACTCTGAAAAAATAAAAGAGGAGGGAACATGGCACTGGTATTCCTGCCTTGTGAGAAATGTTTAAAAAGATTTTAGAGAGAGGAAATGGTCTAGGTCAGAAACTAAGAACTATATATAAAAAAAGTAAAAATATTAGAGAGGAATAAATAAAGGAAAAATAATCTCTCTTTTTTATTCTTATTGATTAAAGAGATAACAGTTTGTTCAAAGTAGTAATAGCAGCAGTGCATTTAGTGATTATAGCTTATGGATGAGTGAAATTAATGACAGCAATGTTATAGGGGGTGGGAGGGAGGAATTTGGGATACTCTGTTATAACGTACTTGCACTAACCATGAAACACTATAGTGTTATTTGAGAGTGGTGTTGAATTAGTGCTAAATGTGTATTGCAAACTCTGGGACAACCACTAAAAATAATAATACATTTAAAAAATTGATGTGTTAAGAGAATAGAGAAAATGGAATTATATAAAGTAGTCATTTAAAACTAGAGAAGGCAGAAAAAGGGTAAAAGTTATTTAAAAAGGGAACAAAGAAAAAAGGCAATGAATAGACAGTTACATATATGGCAGATATTAATCTGAATACATCAATAATTATTGTTAAATGTAAATGGCCTAAGTATACCAATCAAAACACATAGCTTTTTAGAATCAATACAAAAACCAAACCCAATTGAAATATAATGATATAGACAGATAAATTAAAAAATAAAGGGATGGAGAAAGATATACCATACTAATATATTTTTTTTTAAGTGGGAGCACCTATATTGATATCAGACAAAGCAAACTTCAGAGCAAGGGAGATTATCAGAGATAAAGAGGGCATTACATAGAGTTAAAGGGGTTAATTTTATGGGAAGATCTAACAATCATTAGTGTGTATCAAAATGTATGAGCATCAAAATGTATGAGGCAGAACAGATACAACTGGAAGGAGAAATAGATGAATGCACTATTATACTTGGAAACCTCAATACTCCTTTTTCAGTAATGGACAAACTTAGAAGACAGAAAATCAGTAAGGATTTAATTTAATTTAAAATCAGTAAGGATTTAATTTACCATCAGCCAACCAGATCTAATTGACATTACAGATTACTTTATCAAACAACTACACAATACGTCTTCTTCTGACAGGGAACATTCACAAAATTAGAACACATTCTGGTCCATAAAACACACTTCAAAAAAAATTCTTTTAAAATCATACAATGTATTCTATCAGACCACAGTACAATTATACTAGAAGTCAGTAACAGAAAGATAGCTGGAAAACCCAAATTATTTGGACATTAAACAGCACACTTCTAAAAAAAGTGTCAAAGAGGAAGTCTCAAAGATAATTAAGAGGTACTTTTAACTAAGTGAAAATTAAAATACAACTTATCAAAATTTGTGGGAATGCAGTCAAAGCAGTGCTTAGAGGGAGATTTATAGCATTAAATGCATACATTAGAAATGAAGAACAGTATAAACTAAGTTGTCTAGGCTTTTGCCTTAGTTCATTTTGTGCTGTTCTAACAAAATATCAAAGACTGGGTAACATAAAAAAAAATTATTTCTCACAGTTCTGAAGGCTGAGAAGCCTGATATCAAGGTTTTGGAATCTGATGAGGTCCTCTTTGCTATGTCATTCTATAGCAGAAGGTGAGAGGGCAAGAGAGGGTGAGAGAGAGAACAGCAGACTGAGCAAACTCACAGCCTCAAGCCCTTCAATAGTCAGCTTTAATCCCTTCACGAGG
>NW_007733330.1:43780-45939 GCF_000696425.1 Galeopterus variegatus | reverse complement strand
ATCCGTTGCCGGTCACGAAAAAAGACAAAAAGGGAAAAAAAATAAAAAATAAAAAATAAAAATAAAAATCAGAGCAGAAATCAATTAAAAAAAAAAAAAAAGAAAGAAAGAAAATCAATGAATCCAAGAGCTGGTATTTTGAAAGACCAAAAAATCCTAGAAAAAATAAAAATCAGAGCAGAAATCAATAAAAAAAAAAAAGAAAGAAAGAAAGAAAGAAAATCAATGAATCCAAGAGCTGGTATTTTGAAAGACCAAAAAATCCTAGCCAGTAACACCAAAAATTGAAACAGATATAAATTTTTAAAATTATGAACAAGATCTATTTGAGGAAAACTACAAAATAAAAATCAAAGAGCATCCTAATAAATGGAAAGATATTCCATATTCATTGATAGAAAGATTCAGTATTGTTGTCAGTTCCACCTAACTTAATCTATAGATTCAATGGAATTCCAATAAAATTCCAGCAAGTTACTTCATGGATATTGTCAATTTGACTTCAGAGTTTATATGGAGAGGCCAAAGATGCAGAATAGCTAACACAATACTGAAGGGGGAAAAAGCCAGAGAACTGACACTGCTCGACTTCAAATCTTAGCATAAAGCCTTAGTAATCAAGACAGAGTGGCATTGGCAAAACAATATACAAAGATATCAATAGAATGGAAGAGAAGGCTCAGAAATAGTTCCCACAAAATAGTCAATTGATCCTTGACAAAGGAGAAAGAATAGTCTTTCAACAAATGGTGCTGAAACAGCGGGACACCCACATGCAAAAAAATGAATTTAGACAAAATGCAAAATTATAAACCTTTTAGAAGGCAACATGGGAGAAAAATCTAGATGACCTTTGGTTTGGCAATGAATTCAAATACAACACCAAAAGTACAATCTATGAAAGAAATATTGATAAGTTGGATGTCATTGAGATTAACAACTTCTGTTCTGCAAAAGTCACTGGTAGAAAATATTAGCAAAACACATATCTAATAAAGGATATGTATCCAAAATATACCAACAACTCATAAAACCGAATATTAAGAAAACAAACCAAATTAAAAAGTGGACCAAACAAAAAGGGGTAATATTATGGTAATTGTTACTCCTGTTCAGTTTCCACTTTAGTTTCTGACTATCTCTGACGAGAATGTTTTGGTTATTCAAACTTCTGGTCTGCTTTATTTGAGGTAGGATTCTCAGGCTTAGTGTTTGTACTGTTTTGACTTCTTGTTTCTAAGGTTTGGGAAGACAATTGCCATAAATATTTCTAGGACATGTTTATTTGTGTTATTAATCAATATGCTCCTAGCTCCTGTCCACATACTTCTGGCCAATCCCAGATTTGGCTCCTCAGAAAGTTATTGGGTTATTACTGTTAGAGCTGATCTAGAAACATCACATAAAACAAATGTCCACGACTGTTTGCTAATTTGATAGTGTGATAAAATTTATGGATACTTTTCTCATAACAGTGCTCATCACACAAACAGTTGCATTTAATTTCGAGAACTGCTCATGAACTTGAACTTAAAATCTCCTGGTTTAGAAGTGCTTTTGAATGCATTTCCTTATATTTCTTCTTGGTACGTGAATTTTTTATTATTTTTTTATCTACTGGTAATATTAAGCTGCTTTTTTTTTTTCCTTTTTTTTGTGACCGGTAAGGGGATCGCAACCCTTGGCGTGGTGTCTTCCACACCGCGCTCAGCCAGTGAGTGCACTGGCCATCCCTATATAGGATCCGAACCTGTGGTGGGAGCGCCGCTGTGCTCCCAGTGCCGCACTCTCCCGAGTGAGCCACAGGGTTGGCCCTTAAGCTGCTTATTAACAAGAAAAGCAGTGCTTAAAAAATTGGGATGTCTCTTTCCATATAAATATGTATCAAAATTTATTTCAGCTTACAGGATTTATTAAATTGAGTTACCCTTGAAGCAAATGCATTACTAAGTAGTTAAAAAATGCATGATATGTCATTAACACAGTGAGAGTGCCTTAGAGGAGCACATTCATACAATAAATATGTGTTTAACAAAATTTAAAAAATAAATAAATAGGGCCGGCCCGGTGGCGCACTGCTACAGTGCGCCGCTTGGGAGCGTGGCGGCCCTCCCGCCGAGGGTTTGGATCCCACATACAGACCGGTTCCCACTCACTGG